>NW_008752159.1:61618-83268 GCF_000715545.1 Opisthorchis viverrini | reverse complement strand
CGTTTGCCTGCCCAGACGTGATAGTTCAGGTGCGTCCAGTATGCACCTGTGGAGTAGTGGTAACACACCTCGTATGTCAGATGTCTGGGATCCACACCCAGCATGACCGGGGAAACGCATTGATGATGGGCTCTATCTAGAGGGAAAACCGAGTCCGGTGCTTTTCCGTTTAGTGTGGACTCATCAGGATAATTACGCTAGAATATGGCAACATATTTCGAAACTCATCATCAAAGATAGCAACATCAGTGTTGACACTGACGTTTCACCGCCGCACTCTTTCCAAACCAGAGTGATGTGAATGTGAGTACTACAAATCCCATCAACGTCCAGAACATAATGATAGCCCCCTCACTTTTTCATCCTGGCCACCGCGTACTTCTGAATTTCCATCTGTTTTGCACCTTTTGCACCCACCGTTCACCTAGCCGCAAAAACCAACCCGTCAGACATTGGTATATTATCATGTGTGTACGCATCACTTACCTACTTAGCCGCGCCTGCACGTCTCCGTCTGCTAGGCCTGCTGTGAATTACGCTGTCGTGATTTCTGTGTGATCGTACTGCCAGTCAGAATCAGGCCTCCAGTATTTCGCTCCCCTTTGCTTAATGTACGGATCTTGACACTGCGTGGCGCCAGAAAGTAACAGATTGGCTGATATGCTGACACCAAGAGCCTGGCCATTTGAGGCTCGTGTAATTTTGCCAACCTTTGTGTAAATAGTACCGTAGACTTTTGAACCCAACTCTTCCTTTTGCTATTCAGAGCCATCAAACCTAAGGCCTCATCATCAATATAATTTTCACGCATGCCAATATTAAAGACTAAATGAATTCTATTTCCAGACCATGTAGCATCCGATATCCAGAAAGATTCAAATTGAGACTTCTATACCAGACTAGCTGAACTGTATGGAAATAAATAGGGTCAGTCCCAAAACTGTCTAGCTAAACCAGGCTACCTGAAATGACCCCATGGCAAATGAACCTCCCCTGCAACTACTTTTTGTACCTCTCAGCTTAGGATTCCTTCAGTGGTAACCGCCTGTTAGCTGCCGAAATCAGGAAAACTGCACTTTGGAGATCTCAACTTTCGTTTTCAAATTTGAATGCCCGAGAATCTGTCATTGTGTAGTTGAGCCTGCTAGCACGCAACAACCACCACCGAGGCTAACTTAATCAATATAAATCACAATGTCAAACTTGCCCAATATTTTAGCGTTTTTCAGCGAGCACAACCAAATCGCCCCAAAGTCACCTTCATAACTCAATTACAAGGGTCATAGCGGTCGTCATGAGGCACAACATAAAAGCAGTGATTCTAACTTGGCCAACCAATCGCTCCTCTCCAGTGAAACAAATTGGCGTAGCTGAACTCGTAATTAGACATCACTAGACGGCACTTTTGCATTCCCGCGTATCATGTTTTATTCACATGTATTAACGCACTCGCCGGTTGAGTAATTATCGACAGTTATTTTCACAAAAGTTATGTTTCCAGCTCACCTCATGTTGAAATACAAATTATGCGTCCAAAATTCAGGAAAAGGTCTACTACTTCGGAAAACCCACAGCCTCTCAATTAGGACTAGTTCAATTTGGATCCTTGATGAACTTTGCAGAAAAGCTAGACAAGGTGCTTCCTTAAGATTTATCTTTCAGTTGAACTTTTTAAAACGGAGTATTTGCTGACATCACAGAAGCCGATGTTCCAAAGTATTTAACAAAAAAGTGTAGACCGTATTTACCGAAAAAGATAAAGCATAATTCAAACCACTTTTTAGTATTGTACAAAACGACATTCATCGGAACTTCTTCTGGAACGTCACAGAACACATATCTACCTAGAATTCTAAAAGATCAAAACTAAAATATAATCTGCCTGTTATTTGCAACCGGGAAACAAGTCACTTCATGCCTTTTCGATGTACTTTCAAAAACAATCAAACAATTTGTTGACTTACCAGGTAAGCTCACTAGATAAGACGTAGTGGATAGAGCTGTGGACGAATCACTATTATTGTTCTTCATCACCGTGCTCGTGTACACTGATAAACATAAGCAAGAATAGCGAACCAGAAACCCCTACCTGCAGTTTGCGTTGCATTCATTGTAGTCCCAGTTTTAAACTCTGAGGATTCTGATCTAGCATCAGATGTTTGTACCAACGGCGTATTGTGTACTAGAGGTTTGGTTTGACATGTCGAGTGTCCTTTGTTTGTGTGTGGAATCGATGCGGTGGTAGTCGGGGTCACCGGCGTCGTGCCGGGTGTGACGCATGCCGGTGCTCCATGAAGGGGTGAACAGACAAGTGACCAGATTATAAAACCGAAAGTGTAATTAAATCCGCCTGCAAAGAGAAAGAGAGCCAATGAAGACCTGAGAAAATCAAGTAGCCATAAATTACATATAAGTAAAGCGGAAATAGAATTTAAACAAATACTTAAATACTTTTTGTGAAATGAACCATAATCTAAATACTTTGAACTAGGGTGAAGTTAGTTCAAACTTTTTGAGAGCGTGGAGTCTGTGTGACATTCTGTTCTATTCTAACCATCCCTTTTGGTTGAGTATGCACATAGTAGATTTTACATGACGTCAACTAACCCACTGAGGTTGATCGGCAATTACTGGTACGCCCGCTTGTGTGAACAGACTTATTATTGGAAGACCGAAGACAGGGATGTTGGAGCTTTTCGAAATTATCTAGCAGCTTCTAGAAATATTACCAAATGCGCATAATATAAGAGGAGTACTTGCACATGAAGTGTGATGCATCCCAGAAATCAGAAAAATATATTCAACCTTCTATAACACTTACCAAAAAAATGCTACTCAAGAGTAAGAACTGGTATTTATAAGCACATCTTCGTATTCACCATGATGGTAAATACACACACTACCACCTACCCAGGAGAGTTTTCACTGGTTTTGTTGAGCTGCGGCGCTATAATATTCACATTCCCTACTGAACTGGATCGCAGTGAGCAAGTAAAGGGAAGCAGAGTTGCGTGATGGCCAGTGAGGGTAAGGGTGTTCGACACCCAGCGGAGTGTCAAGCAGTAATGCCAAGTAGAATTCACATTACTGTCAATTAAACGGTATTTCCACTGTCCTGACGCAACTACTATGGTGAGCCAAAATATTCGAGTTTTGTCCTTCTTAAAGCTCATCAGTAAGGCATATCACTGGTCATGCTGGGATCGGAACTCGGGACACCTAACGTGTGAGGCGAGCGTACTACCACTACCCCACAGGCGCATACTGGATGTACCTGAACTATCACGTCTGAGAAGGAAGGCGAGCTCACGCATGAGCCATGCGACCAGCTTGCCCGATGCCTTCAGCAACGACCCCATGTGCAAGTTAGATTTTCAAAGTTTTGACTTAGAGACGGTTGAGCTCTAATAAGATCGAAACTGAACTCCAGTGCCTTCCCAATTTACGTTGGGCACACCGGAAATAAGGAAAGCCGTTCGATGGAGAGTAACGTGAATTTTACACATTCCACAACTGCCTGCAACCAATCAATGAAAAAATAAATGCAATTTTTATCTGAAATTTTCAGGAAAACTTCTTTATTAGTGTTATATTATTTCTAGAAAACGACCAGTCATAAGAAAGCGGTTTGTGGCTGATCAGTAACCAAACTGCACATTTGCGTTTAACGGAGGAGATTTCATTCAATTTTGGGGTAAGCTCATATCGTATTTTGATTTTTTCATTATGTTGGATTAAGCTCAAGAGAAAGAACATGACCTTTCAAGTGAATTCTATTTAGGCCCCCTTGTGTCGGATATAAATCATACGTACACTCAATCTCCGTGATACGTTTTCGGAACAAAGAAGCATGAACACCGAAGTGTTGTGCCCCAATACTCAATGGTTTCTCGGCACACTTGATAAATAATAGAAACCTTTAAATAGATGGATCCATAGAACATCGTGACATGTGAGGCGGGCAGTAAATGATGTCACTTACTCTCCCTAACTCAGTCATTAGTGATGCACGTTTGTAGGCCAGTAGAATTGTGTTGATCGTGGGAAATAAGGTTGCTTTCATAGTGCACTACTCATAAGGCTGCTGAAAATTCGTCGACAGCCCACGACTGGTTTCTCACTCCTTGGGGCTCATTAGGTAGGCACAGTCCCCGAGTTTCGGTAAAACTTATGTTCCACTTGAACCCAAATTTAACGAAATTAACAAAATACACTCATTTGCAAACAAATTTGGTTTTGCGGAAGACTCACCTGGAACCCAGCTGAATCTCTCGTGTGTGCTGTTTCCAGGCGACTGAATGTGCCGCTCTAGGCCGCCTAATTTTTCGGTCGCTGCGATATTCGAGATATCGCAATGCATGTATATTCGTAATGCATTACTCATGAGGCTTCTGAAAATTAGTCGACAGCTCCCGACCAGACCAGATTTGTTTGGAAATGAGTAGTAGTGTACCTCAAAAATTTCGTGCAATTTGGTTTCAAGTAGAATGTAATTTTGACGGAAACTCGGGGAATGCGCCTACCTGATGAGCCCCAAGAAGGTCGAAACCGGTCGTGGGCTGTCAATGAATTCACACCAACCTTATAAGCGGTGCATTACGAATATACATTTATCGCGGTATCTCGAATGTCGTAGCGACTGGGGCATAAGGCGGTCTGGTGTAGCACATTCAGCTGCCTGGAGACATCATAAACGGGAGATTCAGCTGGGCTCCTGGTGAGTTTCTCACATAACCAAATTTGTTTGCAGATTAGTGTATTTCGCTTAGGTTGTTTTCACTCATGCCAATAAAATTTAAGGGATATTTGTTAGGTGAGACCCACTTTGATCAGTGTTCCAAGGAAGCCAAATGTTGTATTATCCTTAAGAGTTACTGATCAAAGATAGGAATTCTCCTAATCGGAAGGGAAAACCGGCTGCACGGAACTAGTAATTAAAGGAGGTTTCCAAACTCTGGTAGGATGATCGTTCACATGCAGACAGTTGGCGCTTACTTACAATCGCCAAATCAAATCGATCGTGTGCTAATGAAATACGAAACTGTAAAACAACAAAACAAGTTTGTCCATGGAGACAAATCCGGCTCCTTAATACTACGGAAAATGCACTTGAAATTTTGCACTACTTGTGTTTCCGTTTTTTTCACAAGGTCGTTTTGGATTTCCTACAGCCTACGTAGGTACCACAGCTTATGTTACTTGAAATGTAATGGAGGCGGTGGAGTGGAACAATTGCATACCCGTGCGCAAAAAGCACATATGTACGAGCAATGTGTTGAAGTAGAGTGTTCAAAGCTTCTCAATTGATACACTCTGACGTGTTGGACATGAGTGTTTGCTTGCGTACAGCAATTTGAGCAAAAGGCTGTATGGAAAGCGTTGTTCACGACTGCAATTGGTATCGCACATCTTAGACGTCTGATTCAGTTTTAGCAAGTAAAATTTCAAGGAATGTTTTGCAGATCAACAGTTTCCCGTTCATCCGGTTAATCAGGTAGATTGCAACTGACCGATCTAAATATAGTTTTCCTCGTGATGGCAGAACCGATGAACGCATGAAGCTGGTCAATTTAATCCACAGTCCTTGCCCCAATGAAGTTAATGATGCTTTTAAGCAACTGGATGTGCTGAACCAGCCCGCCTCATGTTTCAGTTGCTTCTATATTCAAACTATCGAGATACGTGTATAGACGTAATACACTACTCATGACATCATAAACGAGAGATTCAACCGGGTTCCAGATGTGTCTTCCGTCTAGCCGTAACTGGTATGCAATTGGGTGTACTTCGCTAAGTTCGTGCAATTTGGGTTCAGGGAGAACATAGGGTTGACGGAAACTAGGGTACTGTGCCCACCCGATGAGTTCTAAGAAAAGTGAAACTGGTCGTGGGATGTCGAAGAGTTTTCAGCATTCTTATGAGCAGTGTATTACGTCTATAGCCGTTTTTATTGAACATTTTCTTAACGAGCTGCGTCGCGGGATAGAAGTAATCACCAATCTCACCAAATTGTCTGTTTTGTTTCACGGCCATCTCCCGATTTAGCGGTCGATTCAGAACAGTGGCATTTGATTGCCACAGTGATCCTACCTCAGACAAGAAGTAATTTTCATAATACTGGACGGATTATACATCGTGTTACATTCCTCTTGCATTCCAAATCAATATGTACTAACTTTTTCTGCTTTACCCATCGACGGATTGCAGTGCAAAGACAGAGGAGCAACCCACTGTCTTTAGACAGTTCGGCGCTTAAAGAGGGGTAGCAGAACACGACGGTGAAACGAAATTCAGCGCAATTTCGGAATTTAGGTGGTCTCAACAATAAGTGTTTATATGCTGTTTCAGTTTTGACCCTAATAGACAACCACGTAGTGGATGTTGGAAGTCAAGAGTTGGCCCAATTAATCTTTTTGGCGAGGCGCTTTGGAAGGATAGGGGCGTACTCTGGCTAACCACAAACGGTTTTCGCATATTTGACCAACGATTGTCATTAATTGCAACTCATTCATTCACACAAATCTTCAAGTCCTTATACTAGAACCCAGAGCTTCAAAGTCTTCCCGGATGCTTAGCTATTTCAAGATAGCTTTTGAGTTTATAGGCTAAACACCACAGTGAGAACGACGCTTGCTACGCATGATATGCCAACAAGATGCGACACATCGAAACTAACGTGGTATCTTAGTTTATTCCGTGTATTGTGGACATCCTAATGATTGCGTCTGAATCTTAACAATTCATAAAAAATCGCCCTTTGGTAGAGCCGGACAGATTTTAACCATAAAACTTCCGATTTCTGACACCCCAATCTCTGGTAAAAAAAACTAGACATCATAATGAAGTGCACACTGTGCTGTACATACAGGACTATCTAACGTGACTGGCTCTGTTAATTCTCCCATCTGTTTACCTCGTCAAAACGGGGATGTACTTTTAACGATTCTGTTGCTAGAAATGTTCGAAGCTCAGATTGTCCTAACACCCCCGCTTAAGTCGCTTAGCTGGAAAACGCATATTAAATAATTTAGCATCGGACGAAGGGATATCATCAGTACATTGTGATCCAGTGTTAGTCAAAACTCGGTTAACGAGTATGAGCTATACTCACCCATGGAATGACCGGCGGAACGTAAGCTCCATCAACACAGATAATAAACGGGAATTCGTGTGGTCGATAGACACATATTAACAGCTGCCAGTAATTCTTCTGATTCTTCCGTATATTAGATATTACAACGACCTCTGTGATTGAGGTTAGTTCTCCTACGATGTTCAGCCTCCGCCTGTTAAATCTCATATAAATTAACCCAGTGGCTCGTCCGCGGTGACAAGTTGAGAAAACCGTACCACAGCTAATACCAAGCTAAATCACACGCCTACGCAGCGGAAAATTTTGCTAAAAAAGCACTAAATGACTAGACTGCAAGCGGAACGATCAGATTCAATAGCAGATGATAGAATTTTATTACAATCTCGAAGTTATCACCAACACTTATCAGAAGTATACTGTCAGAGGTAAACTTGAGGTACAAAACTGCCTGCCGATGGATATCTGAACTGCTGTACACGTGGTAGCGAGTGAATCAGGCGGATGTGTCTTCGCCTTATAAAAAGTGCGATAATGCTAACGAAGTTCCCATCCCAAGTCGGTCGCGAACTGAAAATGTTCGTGCCAGTCTGGTGGAAGACTGTTGGTAAGTGATGGTAAGTGTTGGTTGTGAAGTGAACTTCACGTACACACAGCCCCTGTTTAAGCGACTGGTTTATGGAAGTGAATAGTCGCATGCAGAATGACAGAAATGCCGATCGACTCCAAAGCCTTTTTCGTGTATGAGAAGACCCTCGTAATTTTTTGTAAACTAAGGGATTCTGCTTATTTTTAAGCCCGCGTGTATGATGCAAACGCTGGAATTGAATATTTGATGAATTTCCTAGTAATCAACAGCATAGTGAACAGCACGAAAGGGGTTTCGCCTACTTGAAGAACCCCGAACAAAACGAGACCAGTAGTGAGTGATCTTCGGATCTTTGGCAATCGTCGCAAACTTATATCAAATAAATGATTTTGTTTTGGACAATGCGGGGAAACAACCCCTCGAAATCGTTTGTTTGGAACATTCAAAAACGTAATCATCTTTCCTAGGACTGGACGTGAGAACATAAAAATACTACGAAAATGACCTAACTACGCTTTGAAAACGGGTACACCACTGATGCTACTGAAACCACAATGCCGGCGGATAAATGTTGTTTACAACTAACCCCGATCAATAAATAATACTTCGTTGGATCATTTCCTGCGCTATTCGGACGACACGAACAATGCATTTGAATTAAGAACAAAATGCCTTTAAGGTTTAGTTACTTACTGGCAGTGGTAAGGGTCCAGTATTACTCACTGGAGTCCTCCACTGTTTAGGAATTTAATGGAAGCTTGAGCATTCAGAAATGAGGTACATGAGCTTAATAAACATCTTTCTTCTCTGTTTGCTATAAGTAGACTGAGTAGCAGAAAACTCCACTAGTTTTGGCGAAACTCCCATTGGCATGCTAATTTGGTTTCGACGGGAGACTCAACTGAATCCATCTGATGTTCAGCAGATGAGTGCAATTATATGGAAACAACCGTATTTGACAAGTTTCGAAACCTTTGAGTTCAAGCAGAAAATAAGACCGATGATAACTACCTACATCCTGAGCTCCAAAGAGGATTAACAGGTCGTGAACTGTCGTAGAGGTAGCAGTAAACTTATGAGTAGCGTGTTACGTCCAAACAATACATTGTGATATCCCAAATATCGTACTAACTGAAATATGGGGCGGCCAGATGCATCAAATTTATTTGAAGTAGAACGTCAGCAGCGATGAACTTAGCTGGATTCAAATGCGTTTCTTGTCCAGATCAAAGGGTGCAAATGAATTATGTCCAATTTGAGTACAAACAGAAAATTCGGCCGAAAGGAACTCAGGAACTCGGTTTATTTCGGAGTCTCAGGTAGGACGAAACTAGTCGTGGGTTATCGAAGGGTTTTTAACAACTTTTTGGGTAGTGCGCTTCGTCGCTGTTTTGTTATATGATGTTCACTCACTCTTTATTTTCGATATGTGCTGAGTAGCTTAACTGAATTGACAATTCAGTCCAAAGGCTCTAAAAGCCTAATTTTCTTACCAGAAGTACGTTAATTTGGAGCTAGTTACTACGTAGTCGAGTAAGGTTGTGAATTGGTCGATAATATTACTGTTCACCCTGTTTTTGTTGTTTCTGCTTCCGGAACTGTCGAGATAGGAATAAGATGTACTTTGGCCAAATGGAGTGGTAAATAATCAGTAATACTAACACCCAAAAGCTGTATACCCGATCGTAAATGCTCTGTTAGTTTTACCTTGCGTTGTCATGGAACGTAGTCAACAAACTTAAGTATCTCAGTGAAAATCGACGCAAACAGTTAATGGCAAAGAACCAGCAGCGTGAACTTAGCTTACCAGTCGATTAGGATGGTAACAACTTGAAGGTGGCTTAATATTTATCCTTATTCGGGACAAAGCTGTGGGTAATGTACAGATGACCACTTTCTCATGTGTCTCTAAGCTGTCATATGTATCATAATTTGACGGTCGGGTGATTAACTACTAGACTCCAGGCTGTTGACTGAAGTAAGTGATATATCACTGCTTAATATATGCAGCCATCAAAATTATTCAATCATTTAAATTTGACATAATGATGCTGTGAGCGGAGAGTTCGTCCTGTCAGTGAGAACAGTTTATGCAGCGCTCCTCGGCTTTTGAGTACAGGTTGACCACACGGACAAGAAGAAATATCAGTAAGTTTCGATGTCAATTCGTTACAAAGTGACCCTTTTGAAATAGCTGAGCGACTGCTATTAGCGGACACCACCCTTTAAGAACAAACCCAGCTTACGGTAGATGAAATAGTGGAAGGCATACAGACATGTCTTCATCTCATCCATTTCGTTTTCAGCTCCTTGGTTTATACTCAAGAACGAGGTCTACCAATGGGATCTTCAATATCCATGAGTTTGGTAGATATATTTATGGAGGGATTTGAGCGGAAAGCTTTTGCCGGATTCCGATTCCAGCCCAAGATATTCTGGCTTTATATAGATGACACCTTCGTCGTGATGAAGCGAGACAAGGTCAATGGGTTTTACAAATACCTGAATGAACGGAATCCACACATCAAATTTAGTATGGAGATAGAGGCAACTTCGGGTACACTGGCCTTTTTAGGCTGCATGATACATAAGGCCGGGGGGAACTAAAGGCCACAGTGTACGAGAAGCCAACCGACACAAAATAGATTTAGAAAATGATGAGGTTTTGAGGCGAGGGCCACGGTCCACGCCACAGAGACCAATTGCCGAGGTGATAGAAATTGCCAAGCATTCCAGCGTCAACAGAATATCTGGCGTGGAACTGGCAAGCGTGTGGATAACGGTTTTGGATCAGCCGCGCTGACATGTGTTGGTGTGCGGTTAGCAGAAGGAATAGTCATCATCTGAATAGCACTTAACCTCAACAACGTTCCCAACTACATGGTTGTAAGGCTCACAAGCTCGGGAAGACCAACGAGATCTACTGGTGACATTCATGGTGATCGTCAATTGAAGCGCTTTGAAATGGAAGATTAAAGGACCAAACTCGATTGGAACTAATTTCATACTCCCCCAACCCCTCAACGCAATATTTACGCAACCGACAGGAACCGTAAATTGACCTTAAACACTGATCTAGTGCGCTATTCCGAAGAAATCCTACTGATTTTTTCTCCGCATGCCTTAAAACCTGGCCAAATTGGTGATCTGTTTATTTGGCTTTTGGGTCGAAAGCGAAACGTTAAGAACTACTGATTGTGTACCAAAACCTTTTGAAACAAAATCTTAGCTAAATTTAGTACGGTCAGCTGTTTTCAAGCTCACATGCGCGTAGAGGCGAACGTCACATTAATTGGAAGTGTATCGTGGTACATACCTATGACTCGTCAGAAATAAACGACTACATCTGGTATGTTTCTGGCCGTCACTCCGACACCTGTTAATAGCAATGTTCCAATCTTAAAATTAAGTTTTTATGGTTATGCGTCCCATCACTGGACCCTTGGAATGAATAATGCGATCAGGGTTCCGAACAGAAAATGATAACATATTTAATGTAGAGAATGTTTCCTTGAAGGTTTACAGAAAAACGCATTTCACGTCCAGAAAAAATGTCTAGAATATATATAGACGTTATACACTACTCATAAGGTTGCTGAAAATTCTTCGGATATCTGACTTTCATTAGCTTCAGTAAACTAATATTACAAATGGTAACTTATCGTAGTTCTTTCCAATTTCATGCTATTTTAAGAAAGAAGTTCATATTCAGCACAAGGTCTAGAATAATATAGACGTTATACACTACTCATAAGGTTGCTGAAAATTCTTCGGATATCTGACTTTCATTAGCTTCAGTAAACTAATATTACAAATGGTAACTTATCGTAGTTCTTTCCAATTTCATGCTATTTTAAGAAAGAAGTTCATATTCAGCACAAGCTGTAGAAAATCTACTAATTTTCGAATAGCTGCTTCAAGTTCACATACCTATTGCGGATCAGTTCAAGACACGCAGTAATAAGCCAGTCGCACAACTTCATAAGAAACCAGCCCTCACAACAGACCTCACAATGGACGTTGTCGCTCAGATAATAAATAGAAACCAGTTTTCAATGTTCCAGAGACCTCAGTTATCCCTACTTTAACTGAATGACCCTCAGCATGACACCAGATACTCCTATTTACTCCAGCCCTTCCTGATGCCAGGAGCAATTTAAGCGCAATTACTAGAGAATGTCCTCCACAAAAGAATATAGTAAACGAGTCATTCAGCTGGATTCCAGGCTAGTCTTCCGTCAAAATAAAATTGGTATGCAGATGAGTGCATAGGTCGGGCCTTTACAACCCCTCATCCAGAAGAAACCTGTGAGAGTAGACTGATTTTCGTGGCGCGACTGGTTATCGTGCAGAATTATTGTTGTTTTTCTGGTATTTCCAACCGTACTAATAAGTGGCATAATTTATTTCAGCTGTATAGCCGGGAGCTTTGTTTTTACGTGACCCCCTTGGGGTATAGCAAAAATAATTTATTGGGTGTAGTAGTTTACTCACGAACTCCTGTAGCTTTGTAGTCGTGATTGATTCGTTTGCAATTAACAACTAACAATTTGGTCTAGATAAACCGATTATTAGTGTGAAGTTGCACGAAGAAAGTTCTGTAATTAAGGCGGAGTAGTCAGTTTAACTCCAACGGTTTGAATTTTGAAGCAAAAATTGAATGAAAATGAATAAGAGTGGATGTGCAGTAACAAATGTTGCTTGTTGTTTCAGAGTCTCACCGCGGATAAAAGTCAACGAAATTGATCTATTAGGTTCAAGAGAAGGTACGGTGCTATCTCACGCACTGATTAGCAAAACTCCTCCAATTAAACCGTAAATCATCGGTATGCTACGGTGTGAAAATATATGGCACCAAAGTGGAATTCAGTAAACATAAGGAAATATGCTGGGTGATGTGCTCACTAGCCAGCTGTCACTTGGTATGAAACGGTAGCGAGACCATGGGGAAGTGAGTTAAAGTCGAATAATTTAACAAATTCTGACAAATATACACGTATGAACGATACGGACTCGTAATTCTGTGAGAAATTGAATAAGCTGACAGAAAATCCGTCAGCATAAGACCGCATCAGGTTTATGTGTAAGTGAACCCCTTTCTGGTATACCACTTTACAGGCTACACTCTTCGCTTGTTGAGACACCCTGGCAAATTTCGTAAAATCAGGCTATGAAATTGATGAGGTGATCTCCTAGGAATCTTCAAGTTGTTGAATGAAGCATTGATGGATGAATGCCAAATATGAATGTGTTGTAGAGTGCAAAACGCCTTAAGTTTCGAACCAGGCTCTGAACATCCCCATGGGACACTAATTTGTCATTGTACCATCTTGAAACTACCGTCTATACATGTTCAGATGTCCGTCAGGTCATCCGAAACTTTTCACATACCATGGAAAATGTCTACAGATTTGATGAAAGCCAGATGGGTGAGGTTACTGTTTCCTTCCTCAACTGTCTGATGACGGAGATAAAATTGTCATTATGAAAAGGAATCGATATTGCTTAGAAAAAGGTATTTCGATGGCGATCAAGAAAAGAAGCAAATCTGGATACTAGTGAAAGCTATCATCAACGATAAATTACAGTTGCCGGTATGTGATGAGCCAACGAGTTCATTCTGCAGATAATAATCCTCTTGTTCACCTGTCAGATTTGTGAATAAGGTGAAACACAGACTGTTTTGAGGAAGCCATGTGCTTTCTTATGGCTTTCTTAAAAAGGTAGAGCTGAAGAGTAAGTTTAAGTTTCAAATGCTAGCAGGCTTCGGAATTTCTGTAAAGCAATATTCTGGAGCTAATTCACAACAACTTCGTTAAACACAAACCCTTTTGTCTGAATAATAGTTCTGAGTTATTTTTGCTGTGTATTTACAGTATACAATATCTTTATGTCCCAAAATCCTTTGAAGTAGTTGCAGCTGATATGTTCTTACTGGGACAGCTGAGCGTGAATCACCATAAAAAGGATATAATTGGTTGATGAACGGGTGTACACATCCCGGTATGACAGGAAGACTATAACCGCCCAAGTTAAAAGGCGTCAATTGCATTTAGTATGTTCAAGTGATGAAAATGTAACACGAAATTACATCCGCTGTTCAAATATATAGAGCCCAGTTGAAGTAAAGTTCAGTACTGGAAAAGAATAAATGTCATTGACCAATTTATTTCAAAATTAATATTCTTCTTGGGAGCTTCGACAGATGCACAACGCTACAACCAGTTGGCATAAGTAGAAGCAACCCAAAAGACTGTAAACGAGGGATGCAGCGTAGAATCAGCTTTGGCCCCTACTAAGAATGTTAAAACTAACTGGTTCGCAAATGATTTCAGTTCACAAATAAGAGGCAGAGTTCGTTACTACTCTGAGGAAATGACGTTACAGGAGGAGTGGGATTCCTATCTGTTATCGATGTAGCCCTTTTTTGTGAAAGATCCTAGTTTGACTCTGCTTAAAAACAACGCTACCTTACCTTCTCGGTGAGGATTCTTCCATTATTCAGAACCTTCTCTTGCGAGAATTTTGGTAGCTCAGGTAGCGTAAATGATCGTTGGCTTGTTAGCTGGGCTTGGCTGCAAACTTATCATCAGCAATTGAGGTGACATCACCAGTGCCTTGTTAGGGAGCAGATTGGTGCGTAGTGATGGATTGGTGGTGGTGCACCACCACCGACTGGTGATGAGACGTTTGCAATCGAATTGCTCAGCTCAGCGAACAAGCCAACAGCCAGTGCTCTATACTACAATGCGAAGTACAAAATTTAGGTGCTGTCTGCAGACAAGCATTGGTCTGGTGGATTTTTTCAAGAAGTGCTACTCACGGGGGACATGCGTGGGTCGTAACACAGGTCACTCATCATATGGTAAGTTAATCTCATAAGCAAATCTGGTCACTCCTACAAACCAGGACAGTGAGGTCGTCAATTTCGGGATCTGAGGGTCAAATTAGATGTGTCATCACCAACAAGGTAAGAGAGAAGAACAAAACCTCCCCAAGTTCCAATTATACCAAACGATAATGGTAGACTAAATAAACCGAAAAAAGCCATCCACGGGAAGCAGTTAAAAATAGATGACGCTAGGGATTGTGAGGGGAGAACACTTGTGAAGAAAATCCAAATGTTCAGAAGGACAAGTAGAAAAAGTGCATGAAAGACCACTGTACAAGGACATCGGCGACACATTATCACATTTTTTCGCGAAGGTGCCAGGATAAATGTATGGCATTCACTTTAGCAACCGAGGGCCTCTTGGTACTCCGGGAATGGCCTGTGTTGACGCTGGGACTGAAGATGCAGTGCACCCTGAACTTCCTGTTATGTAAACTAGTTGAACAACTGCACTCTGCACACTGACAAACAATTGCTGATACACAATTTCCTGCAGATGTTCATCAAGACTTACCTAGTTGCCTGAGATGCATTTCAGCCGGGAATTATCTTTGAACTGCGCGTTCAGACGGAAGATTTTATCTCGCGTATGTTTATACAGAGGCGTGTGAGTGTGAAGTGGTGAAATGTGTCAAAACCGGAGGTAGCGGCATGAACGGTCGTTTGTTCGAACGACTCAGATGATTCGCCGACGCTGACGTGTTGGGTGTGTCGTTATTTGATTGGTTCGACGTACGGTCAACACCGAGCATACTCGGAAGTTTCCGGTGCACAAGAGTCTGTCCAGAAGTTTTTACCGTTTCCTGATACACTAAAGTCCCTTCATTTTCTGTTTTTGTCGAGATAATTAATCGTGCTTGCATGCGAGCATAGCACATATCTGACCAGTTTTCAATAGAATTCCATCAAACGTAAACGTGAAAAATCTGTCCGGATCGATTTAACTGGTTTTATGGACAGTAGATTCCTTCCAAATAAGTTCCAGTCACATCCGATCTACCAACTCAACTGGTTTCAAATTAGCACAAGTGTCCGGAAAATGAAACTAAAAACTCCACCCATAAAACATGTAGAGAGTGGTAATCTCTTCGGTAATGAGAAATTCCTATTTTGAAACATGGAAATATTTCGCAGGTTACTGGAATATGAAACACTTATGATACTAGGCACGCTCTCTGGCGGAAAACAGTGATTATACTTTTGGAATTAGTGTTGTTTTTCAACGCAGTTGTAAATAACAAGTCTATGGTGTCAGTGGCATTGTAAAATCCAAGCTCTTGACGAGTAGTTGGATAATGGATCTAAAACTATGCATTCGTGATTAATGAATGGTTTTGGTTTTCATAGTATAGACAAGTCTGGTATGGTACTGATCTGTCTAATAAGGTAACCATTGTGTCAATCAGTGGCACAGGCGATGTAAGTAACTAAATCAAGAACATCGCCTACAACTGAGTGTCTTGTCTCTCACTCAGTTGGTGTGCTACACGATTTGGAAGTAGAAGCCTACATAGTATCTAGTAGATCCCAGTCTCCTGGAGAATTGTCAAAACAAACCACTTTTCTTTTGCCTACTTCGATAGGAAGGTATTGTTCATGTTCGCTTCGAGCATTCTCCGCAAGGAGTCTAAAATAAGATGAAAGCTTAACTTATAATAACTGCATCCTGCTTAAATTGACTGGGGTCGCTAATCCCTTTATTGTTATCTCGGGATGCGGAACAACCTACTGGAATGGCAAATTGCAAAACAACCACCTCATTTCGTCTCACTTTTTCCACTCTAGATCACGAGCTCGGTTCGGTGTTTGGTTGTATCGTAATAGTCCGGGTTTCATCGGACTATTGTAAATAAGTTTGCAAACAATAAAAAATAAAGGCCAACGAAAACCATATTTTGGTGTTTCAGAATCTTACACAGTGAACCGTGCGCTTTGAAGCATCCATCACCACTTGGCGTCATTTCACTTTGCTGCACAAGCTTTTTCTAACGGAGCACGGTTCTTTTTAAGGTAATTATACTTGCTTTCTTCACAGGTTCTAAAATATCGATCGGTACGTTCAAGCGTCTCCTTCACTATTTTCACTCAAAATCACACTAGGATGGCGCTCTAATGAACGCCGTTACAGACAACCTAGTTACAGTGATTTTGAGACTGCTGATTTGAGGTAATTTTTGAGTGTGGTATCTTGGTAAGAAACAATTAGTTACACAGAAGTTTGGCCATCCCGAGCACCTCGTGACTGCAGAAACAGTGAAATCGGTGGCTTGAGCACAATCGTCCTCCCAATACAGTTGATGGCTGTCAAATTTTCGTTATGATCATCATCCTCATATTAACCAGTAGTATTGAACATAATGAGACTTGTGTAAGAAAACCGTGGCCCAACTACCTAGAAACATGTCAGATAACTTGGCTGCCATAATCCATACTGGCACGTACTGATTTACCTCGGACGTAATTCTCCGAATTTTTGGGAAAAAGGTAAAACAAGCACCAGCCCTGAATTTGACTCCCATCTTTGAATGAAGTGAGTGCAAACTCCGCGCGACAGGATGCTCTCTAATTCTTAAGCAAGAAAATGTATTATTATTATTTAGAGGTTCCAACTGTACATCTGAATTTTCTGCAGCAAAAATACAGCCAACAATTATTACACAACATAATAGACACTCTGTTTGTTTAGATAACGCAACGTTAACCGTTTTCCGACTGAATCGCTTTAGTTAGCTAGTTAACGTGTTAATTGAAGCTAATTTAAGACACTCTGTACGTTTGAGCTGCTTCTGATCATTAAGCTTTTTGCAACTACCATACTCCGAGATCAATAATTAACACTCATTCATTGGATTGCTTTTTACATGAGCGATTATATGCTTGTTGCACTGTGGCGGGTGGATGTAAATAATCAAACTATATTAAGAGGATTCGTTCAAAATTGCGCTTCCAGAATCAGTTTATGGAGGGTCTTTGCAGATGATGCACTGTATCATGACGCTGTTGAAATTCGCCTCAAAGTGAAACCATGGCGCTTATTCGTCAAGTTCGTTTAGAGTGAATTTTCCCTAACACAACGAAAAAGCATGACGTTAATTTTTGCGAAACGTGGGGAGGAGCATTTTACATGTCAGGAGTTTGGATGATAAGGCTCAACACTACATAGCCGTTAAAAGAAGTTTGTCGACCACATTCATTTGGTACGTGCAATGAATGATTAGATCAAATAAAACAGTTTGATCATTCAGTGTTGTTAAGCAAAAGCCGAGGACTCAACGAAGTGGGTAGTAACATGGACACGGCACACACAGAATATTTGATGTACGTGGACTCAGTGAAAAGAAGGAATAACATAACTGTTTGAAAGGCACTAATTAGTGCCATGTAGATAGTACGATTTCCTTTTGTCAGCTGGAATAGCCGTGAACTCTTGAGACCACCGCTTCTGGTGCCCTAGACATTCGTGATAAATCCTCCTTTTGTAAAATCCGTTATGACTGAATGTGGTCAATATCCCTCGGCGAGGCTGTCACGTGAAGTGTTACCGCTTACCCAGATTGAAGGACGAGTCAACGCACACACCGGCGGTCGTCAGCTCGTGGTCACAGTTTTTTACTGGAATTATGAAATTTGGAAAGTTCAGTCGACATTTCGTCCTGTAAGTATTATCAATCAGTTTCAAAAAGCATAGATTTATTGTAAAACTGTTCCATCCTTGTCGGAATCTTCAAGCACATTCACACTTGCGACCTCCTGCCCGGCAGTTGAGACGGTTATAAATAACCGCATTAGCAAAAGCAAAGGACTGGGACCGAATGGAGCAGTCTCAACTGCCAGAAAGGCAGAAAGTTTCAGGAAGGTTCAGGAAGTTTCACGCCGGGTCCTTCTGGGTGACTGAGTGGTTAAGAATAGCTACACGATATCGTAATAAGCACTCTGTATGAAATATACTTGTGAAAAACGTCAGTGTAAACGAAGAGAAAGCTGTTTATTTTGAGGAAGCCAAAAACTTGGAATATTAAGCCACAGTGCAGGCACGAGTCAGTCACTTTTCCCCATTTCGTGTGGTTTTCTAGAAGATAGTAGGAGAGGTATATTTGAGCCCATATAGGTTTCGCTGACATATATCCTTATAAAAATGGAAGAATCTATCCAAAGCGAACTCGATATGGCAAGGCGCAAACAAACGAAACGGATCAAATATCCAGGGTGCGGACTTCTAAGAATTTTATGGGCCCTTTTAAGAACTCTCTCTGTTCATCAATGCATGACTCGTCCAGGGTGTAGTTTAAGGAAAAACAGAATACGTTTCAGTCGTATTGCACGTATCACCGTATAAGAGCTTCGAACAAATGAATTACAGCCATCCTTTTAATCAACTCTTCGGGATCGAAATATTACTAAACGGACGATAATTTCTGTGAAACCGGTGTATTGTACTCCACCCCTAAACTTCCTCTATCCCTTTTGAACAGAATACCATAGATTGCAGTGACTCTGTCAAAGTCAAAGAGGAAGCGAGGTCAGGTGTCCAGTTTTACTCCTACCTATATCTACCATGGATTGGAAGTTTAAAACCCGGGACTGCTTTCCAGTATCCTATTTTGACGGACGACCGTTTCGCTCGAAATTCAGAATGGGTCATTTTCCGGCTACCATACCTCACATTTAGATGCATTTATAATGAGTGACCGGCGACTTCTCTATTCAGTGCTCTCTAGGTTCCGTTCCCGAGAGAATACCTGTACCTTGATTGTTTTTCCTAAAGCTAGAGAGGAATACGTATAGTGCTATACGTATAGTATAGTACGCGACGCCAAAATGTGAGAATTAAGTTTCGTACGTATATCGGAATAATCAGACAAACTAGAAATCCGGAATTCAGGCCAGCGCAACAAGTAGCACATGTATTCGAATCGGCGTATATATACAGCATATGGATTATTAAAACAAGAGAGTAATGAATAGAGCAATGAATGGGGTATCAGTCATGTTCATCACAATAGGTCCTCCAATATAGGTAGTCCAGCATTCAATGCCCGTACGAAGAAGAAAACTTTGTTGGTTCGGATACTTTCACAATTGCTAAACGTGGAAGAACTTACTGCCTTCTCTTTCGTATTCGCGAAAAAATGTTCCGCTACAACTTGTGTCGGCTATTTTCTAATTGGCCGGCAAAACAAAAATTGCTGAGCACAGGTTCACATGCCTTTGTCGTTTTTCTCAAAGCTCCGGGTCGGTACAATTCCAAGGCCTTGCCACCTGGATGACCACAGAAATGAACAGGCTCCCAAGCTCCCAACGACGCTGTGATTCCTTTCAGTTAGGATTTTTAGTCAACGAGATTATCAGTATGGAACACAAGTATTTTGTGTGGAAAGACGTCTGATAAGCTTGACGTGACAGAAGTCATCCTCGTCACCCGAGTCTGTAACCACTTTCATTTGAGTCTGTCAAGAGGAAAAATCACGGGTACATTCCTGATCTTACAGAAACACCGATTCCATCAGTTCGTCATTCATATTCTCCTCCTCAGTTGTTATACATAACAGTGACCATCAGATGAGGATATTGAGTGTACTGGGGAGGAAACATTACACAGAGCTAAGAGCAGAGCTTATCTTATTCCTCCTCCAGGATGCACCCTATAGGCACCCAGATGAATATCAACAAGTGAAAGCAGGTCGAATTCGGATCTATTATTTTTGCCTTAACTTGTTTGTGAAAAAAACCACCGTGGTAAAAAATCCTCAGGGCCAATTGGGCGATTAAAATTATCAGTTGAGACGCCCAACTGAAGTGCTTTACCGAAACCAAGCAGAGTAACTAGAATGAATAAAGTGACCTAAAATATATTTGCAATTCAACTTAAGGTATCACAAGTGTTACGCACTTAGACTGAAGTAGTAGAAGGTTAATTCGGTTTCACCAGTTGGTTCCCATAGTCGGACTGCTACCGCAGGAGACTAGTTTTTTTAGCCAGCTGAGATTCTCATCATCAGGCATGTGATCAACGGATTAATTATTTGATGGTTGACTTTTCGAGTGAGCACAAGCACTACAGATCGTTTAATCAAAAGATAAAGTTAAGAAAAGTATTTTCATCCATAAAAATACCAGGAGATGCGCCTTATCTGAATATCTGCTTGATGCTTTCCCGGCGCTGAGAGTTAGGATTGAGCAAAACTGTAAGAAAGCTTTTGCACCTCATGGCGAACACCAGCATGAAAGGCTTACTAAAACTCCAACAACTGTTATCTCGAGTGTTCAGGCCCAACACATTCAAACCAATCTGAGTTCAGCACTGCACTCAATAGCATAAGAAATACCACGCAGTATGCATGGGCAACACACACCCATAAAATGCACTCCAACAGAAGTGCGAGCACTTTTTTGTGACCGTTCAAATATCTTTCAGAGGTATCGGTGTAACGGTGATACTACTGATTGGGAGGCACGTGAGTAGTATGTGTTGTTCGTAGAATTACACTTTACGTCGATTGAAAAACGGAATTATGTTGCGGAATTCGTGGGCCACTTTGTATCATTTGCTTTTATTTGACCAACGAATGATTTAAGGCAATGAATCTCCAAGAAGACTCGTTCGGGAGAAGATCTGTGTCCAGTTTTTGTAACTAAGATGCAGATTAGAGTTTTGCTTCCTTATTCATTTGTCTGTAACAGGTCAGCTGGCATTTCCGAATAAATAACTCCGTAGCGAAGGCCTTCTTTCCTTCATTTGGTGCCGTGACCAGGATAAGGACGAAGCTCCCGCGGCCGCAACCCTTTGAGGATGGGGATGTTCGGACCTTCCTGGAGTACTTTGAAGAGGTGGCGGAGTCTGCCGGGCTGGAGTCCGATCGGGGTAAGTTGGCAACGCTGAAGTCGCTCCTCAAGGGCCGGGCGAGGGCGGCCCTGGATGCGGCCAGGAGAGGCCCTCGGAAGGTGGACTGGGCCACCGCGAAGGAAGTCCTTGAAGCGGAGTTCGACGCGCCGGCCGACCGCCAGGAGGCTATTAGGCGGTTCAAGACGGCCAGGATGGCACCTGGATCTGACCCGACCGTGTTCTTCGCCGGCCTGCA
>NW_008752159.1:24675-57168 GCF_000715545.1 Opisthorchis viverrini | reverse complement strand
TAACTCCGCAGCGAAGGCCTTCTTCTTTTCGTCGGTAGTAGTCAGCCCTTCACCCAGTCTGGTTGAGGTACAAGTACGGCAGTAACAGATGAGACGCTATCTAAACTGAAGGACAAATTTGTCTGCCTATTTTAATTCATAATACAAAGATGAATGCAGCACAAAACAAAGGGTTCACAAGTTAGCGGAATGGGAAAAATCCGATTTCTCGTGTATACATTCGTCAGCGAGTAAGTCAGAACCAGAGGCGTGAATAGCTCCCTCAGATGAGATGGGATCGGAACATGAAGGACTTGTGACCCATTTGAATAAGTTACAAGATCTCCCTCCCGCGCCATTGTAGCTGCAAACACTGGTTTGCAGGATTCAGAGTGTGCACTACTTAAGAAATGTTGTTCTAACCTTCAGATCTAGGCTCAAATGATGAAACAACAAACTTGTGAATTAGTTTTGCCGCGTCCACCTTGGTATATGTTCTGATCCGCTTTGGAAAGTCACTGATTCCCAAACTCGGCTCACTTATAAACTACGGTCACTTGTCTCCAAAAATCGGAACAGAAACAGTCTACGAAAAGTCTCATGGAGTGCTCCGGTGGCGCAACTTAACTCATAAAAGCGATCTTCTCTAAATGGTTCCACATGTCAATGAGATTTACATATGGATTTTCATTGTTCGGGTGATTTCTGAAGGAGATGACCGTGCTAATTCTCAAGCACCATAAAATTTACTTTCCTGCTTATTCTGTTGATGTACATATATCTAATGAGCCACGGTCATGATCCATACAGTCCATGATCCAATTAATTCCCTCTTAGGATAGTTTTTCAAAGCTCCTTTTCGAATAAAAAGCAAATTAAGGGGTTAACATCCTTCTTTTAGTAGGACAGGAACAGTTAAATTATCACTCACACTTTCCATCTCACTTTCCGCTAGCTATTCCATGTGTCTGACGATTTTCCCCCATTTTTTCCGTAAATTCACAGCCGTGCCCTCAGTGTAGTCGGGTCAGCACGGAACCTATTAACTACCGTGGAGTCTAATAACTATCAGTAGCACATTCGTATGTTTGGATGGAAAGACCAGTCATAAAGTCACTTATAGCATTTCCTCCATATGGAACTATCGGCAGCACTAGCCTGGTGCACGGTGGCCTGTCTTAAGCAGTTACTTTGGGAGTTAAGACCTCCCTTTACATCAGTTACACACATCGAAACACCTATATGCGTCTTCGAAGTCAAACGTTTCGCTGTAGCTTTATTATTGCAACCTCAAAACGTTTAGTTACAGCTACCTTGGTTTTGTTTATATAAGACAGCATTAATAAAAGGGAGTGATTAGGCGTGAGTGAGGCAACAATGGATAACGGAATGAGCACAGCTGCCTCAGTTGCTATCGAGTTCATATTCCTGTCAAATTGTCAGCTTTGAGAACCCCATGAGGTCCTTCTTATTCAAAGCACTATTGATGCTCTGTTTAAAGCTGAACAGGTGGACTCTTCACCAAAGTCATGCACAAGCAAGCTACGAAGCGAGTTCTAGGAGCAGATAAACAGTGGTGGTCGAACAACGTGACATCTCCAGACCCGTAAACAGATGTAGACTTATCAACAGCCACGTCTAAATTTATCGAATGATTAGCTATCATTATCCTATGTCATTTGCTTCGATATCTGCCGTCATTCAAAATGGGACCAGCCGTCGATCATAAGCTCAGCTGGTGTGAAATATGAGTTTTCTGACGTTAGCATTACCTGGCAGTTTGGCTTGCCACTATTGTCAGTCAGTGAGAGAAAATGACTTGGAGGGCAGATAAAAAGCTGCGAATTTCGCAACCTCATTCGTGTGACATTTGTTCACCTAGATCAAAACTAGTTATATGACTATGCGACACAGTAAGTGCAGGTTGCACACAGAGTACAGCTACCTGACATCCTGTATTAACCATGTTTTTCGTTATACTGGAATACGAGTTCAACTTACGTGGGTTAAAAAGGCTAATCGGTTAGGACTATCTTGTCTAGTTTAGCAACAGAAAATTCATCTTCGAAAACCGGTTATTCCGGCAAAAGCGCTCTTTGTGAAGGGGCTGCATTCGTTCGCAAACCAAATGAGGGAACAAAGTATTTGGCCAATAATTACAAAAAATAAACGGAATCCACAAAAACATAAAAAGACCCCATCGTGAAGCCGGGCGAAAGTTCAGTTGGCAAGGAAATTCGCCTCACCGTATGAAGGCAACTGCCGACCAACTCTAATGTCACGTAATTTCGGTTAACTAGAATAAAGCTGTTCTAGTAATTTGTGGTGCTAGTTTGAAATTCCAAATAAAACGGTAAGAGTTGATCTCGTGAAAATGTCTACGGATGTATCCTGCTTCAGTAGACCTGACTGGCCAGGGACATTTTAAACAAAACAGACTCATTAAGACTGAGGAAACATTAGATCTTGATCTCTTCGCTTAACCCGGTATTTGGAGTGAGTTGTTTCGGAAACTTCAAGCGCCAATCCCACTCGTTGATCGTGTTAAAAAAGAAACGATTACCTCCACTTCAACAACTTTTAGCATCCGATTGCATGCGTGGGTGTCTGGGATGCTTTTTACAACCAACGAACGTCACTCTAGCTCCAAAGCGAGAGCCTAATCACAACATAGATAGCGATAATTGAGGTTTACTTCCTATAGTCACAACGGACTTTTACTGGTGTCCGTTGGCTTTCGGGAAAGGTAACATGGATTGGTAAAAAATAAATTATGGCTTACAGCCAGCAGAACAGACTAAGGATAGTAGAGTGCATCAAACAGATACTGAAATGACGCAAGCTGACGTGAATGCACGTCTAACTTGGCACAAGAAATGGAACTAACTGAGTGTCAAGAGGCTTAGCACATGGCTACGTGAAGGCCGAAATACAGTCCATCGCGCTGCCAGAACCCTAAGTACTATTGGCGAACGAAAATAAAGAAAAGCAGGGATTCCATTGCGTACTTACTGTGTACACATGGAAATTAGACTTAGCATATTGCTGCATATAAGCAAAAAAGAACTAACACGGACGACGAATGAGGCCTAAGTTGTGCTTGCAGGGCACTGAACTCAGCAACGGTTCATCCGAAACGAGATTTCTGCGTTGAATAGAGAGTGCCCCCGTGAACTTCCAGAACTAGAACAAAAAAGATATGACACATCCGAACTGTAAAAAAGCGGTCTGTTTTTCTACCAGGGACCGAAAACTAAATGCTTCCTGATCGCTTTGCATTAACTGAAAATGTGTCTATCACGGCTATCATGAAGTCTCTGACGTCTCAGCAACAGCTGAATCTACATGTGTACGTCCTGACTGGCGCTGTTCAGACGCTGAATCGTATCTCCGATTGCTCTGTTGATTATTATTAGATAAGACCAACTCACCATTCCTCCACAGAATATCACCAGTGAAAGCCTCATACTGTTTCTCGTACAAACCACAGGTCAGGGCTCCAGAAACGTTGACAAAAATTCTAACGTACTGCGTTGAAGAAACTGCTGAACGAACGTATCAGTAAATCATTTCAGGATTAAAAAAGTACGCAAAATACAGCTGGTTGTGCGGAGACGACCCACTGAACGTGCAAAGTTACACAGATCTGTAGTGAATGTTAGGGAAGGAAATGCCCAAGATGGGCTGGGCCACAGTTGAAGATTTTTTATCTTGAAGAAACTATGCTGTCCTTTCAAACTGGGCAGAAATCCCCTTGTACCCGTAAGAAGTTTTTTCGTGTGAAAAGGTACAAAGAAGATCGGCCGTTGCAACAGTGTTCGAGGACAACCGATTATATCGATGGAAGGAAGTCTGAAATGATTCCAAATGAACACGGTTTGGTGAATCATCTACAGGAGAGACTAAATTGTCTGGAATTAATCGCACGTCGCTGTGCACTGACCCACATAACAGAACAAAAAAACTTAAAAAAAGGGACTGCGTATTTGCATTCTGTTGTATGGAAACTAGGCACAATATGATCCCTATTGGATCATACATAAGCTCACTTCTCGCCCAAACCTAACCCCGTGATATCTACACAGCGGAACTAAAATATAGATAGAAGACATTCGAAACTCTGCGACAGCATATGGGTCATTAAGGATGTATGAACGCATTTAAAGGAAGGTAAATTTCTCGAGATCAAAAGATCCCACTGAAAACCCTGAGTCCTTGCCGACCGTTGGAAGTGTCATTTGGGCTGTGCTCTAAATGATTCAGCATAGACGCCCAATAAACTGCGCCGTCTTCGGCTGATAAGCTTACTTTCCCTTGTAGGATATGTCGTTTTACATGACCTCCCCAAAAGACAACGTCCAAAACGAGAAGGCTTATAGTTTTCGGCAGGAAAGTTTCTTCAAATAAAAAGCAATAACAAATACCTCGATTGAGAAGGCTTCTCTTGGACTGATATGAACCGTCATCAATGGGCTGTTCACTGTTATTAACAGACCGCCAGCGTATATTCCCAACTGCCTGTGTTGTGAGGATGAAGATTATGATCGACTGAATTCTCGTGAGCTGTGAATGATCTCACATGGGTATAAGTGAGCTAAGGTGATTTCGACAGAAAACCTCAGTCCCCTGGGGATGTGGCCTTTCCTCGAGGTCATAAGTGACAAAAAGTGTTGCTAGGGATTCTCCAGGAGGATTCATTAACTTGACAAAAGATGGTGACAATCGCATTTACGTGTCAGCCGATCAGCAATTTCTTGATGTTAGACTGTACATTTGTGGGAAACGCTGTCATCAGGTAATATTTTCAGTGTTTGTGGATGCATAATTCGACAAACTGAGTCGGGTTGGTGATATGCATCACGTTGTAAATGATGCTCACGATGCCGTGTAACTCAATGGCATGTTGGTCACAGGCGAATGTCGAAACAATAATCTACTCTTTTGTCCATCAAGTGATACATGTGAATTAACCAACAATGGGCCGCGTTAACTTCATTAGGTTTCCCGCGAAACCTGGTGTGTAAGAGGATAAATGCTCGCGAATTTACTAACCGGAGGATCTGTGTTTCGAACCCGACCACTGCATCTCAACTTCTCCTGTCTAGGCTTGGATAACCTGGCAGTATCCCAGCCCTTGTGCTTCCTTCGGGTGGCATGGCAGTTAGGCACCGAAAGGGTCCTACAACCGAACGAAATTTTTTAACCAGTGAGGTGATAGCTAGTGGTCTTATGACCTTATTCCTTTCGTACAGCTGTTGTGGGTATTGTGAAAGTGAACCGCAGATGACATACATCTGTGATGTGAAAATCAATTTCCCATCTGACGGGCCCCTTTCGATTGACCGAGCATATTGGGCGAACAATACATTAGCTTCAGAAAGACAAGGAGTTTATACGAATAAACGTGAATTAGATGTTAAACGTCAACTGACGCAAAACCAGGAGGCGACTTAATATTCAGATCACAGTGAGACTCCCCTGTGATTAGTGAAGCTCAAGAGCCGAGATCAAAGGAACATTTTCACTGCAACTTTGTTCGAATAAGATCATTTTTCGAAAAAGTGCTATTCAGTTACCGGATAGCAAGTTGTGCAAGAATCACACCATGAGTGACGGGAAATATGGAGATGACCTCTGCGTCAACCTGCATATTAGAAATGTTGTTACAAGAGATTAACTTGAGTTCCTTGGATTCAGAACCACATTGATATACATCAGATTGATACGGAGCAAATAGAGTACCCCGAGAAGACGAAGAGGCGAACAGCAAAAACACAGCTAAAGTGGCCTGTACATTTTTGGCGATATCGATACGATCCTTACAGAAACCTATGGAAATTAACCTTTGAAGCACAGGCAAATATGACATATTCCTAAACTAAATAGGAATGCACATGTGCAAAAAAATGATCCAGTCGCTCCTCACACCAGAAACGCTCATTATTACCCCGTCCAACTAGGGATGTGCACTGAAGAGTCTACGTTCCGCTTGGGGTCGCATGATTGTGAGCGACACATTTCTGGAATTCGAAACCAAAACGGCTTTTTCGCCAACGATTTGGCAACGGAAGGTATTGAAAACATATAGATTGGGACAACACCGAAACATTCAATTTGGTTCGGATGCTCTGAGAGTTCACCGAATAAGTGAACGTAAATGGTTGAGGCTACCATCATAAAGATCCACAAAAACGCAAGTAAATAGCCTAATAAATCTATGTCGATTTTTTCCTTCAATTATGTCCCAGGCTGAAAATCCCGCTGCTTGTTTATAACATCCAGCACTCTTTTAGTGTATCCCCTGTTTTACAAGATACGACACGAACGCCTTTCATTCGCTACCCGCTGTTGTGTCAGTGGGTCGTGAAAGCTCTCTAAGCTCCGATGTCGAACACACAAACTACTGATATGGGTATAATCGTGGCTTACAGACCAGATAAATGAATCGTGGTTCAACTGCAGTTCAGTCGGATAAGTAGTGCAGTGTTGGTTGTAGTCAGCTGAACAATAGAACCCAGGTGTGTTCGCGCACTGATCTTGGCTTCACCCGAACTTGAGTTGTACGCCATTCAAGTTACACAGTATGGGACGCCCCAGAGGGAAGAGAACGTGCGGAGTGACTGACAGGTTGTCTGACCTACAGAAAATAAAAAGAACCTAATGACTAGTCCTTTCCCACCGTACGTGTTTTGTTTGCTTCTAAAACCAATCCTTCTTTCTGCTCACTGTTGCGTGGGAAAACCAATTCGCTGAAGCTAAACAGACTTGAATGCAGTTTCGTAGACGTCACACAGAACCACTGTTCTTCTGTGCGTGCTCACTAGACCGCGCCATCTAGTTGGCATGTGTTTAACCACACTGAAGGAGTTCACGCACACGTTGCGTCATCTAGAATGTTTACTTTGTCCCTCTCATTGGTTCGTACTGTTTACGGACCTTAAGGAAGAATATCTGGGAAAGTGACACGCTAATGCTGAGTATTAGATGCACGAAAGTTTCATCTCCCGGAACGATTGTGCTCGTTTCAACGCCCCCGATACGACCGCGTTTTGAGACTACTTGGTGCTGCGCTCCATCCGATTGTCTGCGGTGGAATCACATCCTGTGAGCTGCCACTCTATAACATAATTAATTAGCTCATATTCGAGACCAGATCCAGTCAACTGAGACGCCAGTATGCAAAACCAGTCGTTTGTTCCACAGCACGTTTGACCTGGATAGGGCCAGTTTGAATCTCACAAAGACAGCCCGGTGTTGGTGTCACTCTGCATAATTTTCGGAAGTAACAAAGTATGACGGTAACAAATTTGATCGAACTTATGGTTGCATCAACGAAAACCTCCAAGTAGTTTGAAGCTTTCTAATTGACATGAACCGGTTGAAAAAAACACCAAAAAAGAAATTCGTTCAGGTCCCACAAAAATGCTACCTCACACTTCAAAGGAGTTTTAACTTCGTAATCTTAATACTCATAATTGTTCAGCTGTAACACCTTTACAACGCTTAACCGACATGCCACCCGACCAAAGAACGAGGAATGAGATACTATCGGGTCGCCAAAGCCTAGAGACCACTTCTGAACGACTGGGTTCGACAGCATACCCAGGTATTGTTTAGCATATGCTACTTGCCGACAAAAACGGACAGCGTTCAGTCGCTCGACGTTTCAGACTTTTGGTGCGTATATCGTAATCGCTAAGCTGGGCTATCCCCCTACAGTGTCTGCAGATGTTCTGCGTGAGGCATAACCTGTTGTGTACTAGACGTGTGCGTACTATTTATGAACAATACTGAATAGGAAACAAGCTATACATGAATGGCCGATCCACGTGCGGGATATAATGACGCTGATGACAAAAACTGCGACATTCGGGGAAGTGAATGCCGGTTCACTCAGTAGAAAGAACTAAACAAACGAAACAAGTTAAACGACATGAATCTGGTAAACCGTATAATCTGACCACATTGTTTTGAACCGAAAATTTATTGTAAACTAACATCTGCGGCAACATTCGTGACGTATAAACTTTATGGTGTCCCAAGACAGAATGATATTGTTAGTCTCTTTGGTGTTCGTCAGACCCGGTGTCTCGACTGTTCAAGCTCCGAATACACCGTAAATCATGAGGGTAGTGACTGAGCCCTACTTTGATGGATGTGCTTCGGTTTCCAGTGAGAACACCCAAAGTTTTGCTGACACCATGGCGTGCATGAAGATCACCTGGACTTATAAAATATTCCTAGTTGAACTCAGGTCGCAATACTCACCAACAGTATTGCTGAAAAATCCCATTACTGGTGACTTACTTGTGGTTTGCAGGGATGTGGGGACAATCAGTGAGACACAACTGGTTAAAACTCAAAAAAAGACTGGTACCCAAATTATTCTATGAGTTCCTTTGGGAGAGAAGTCACTGATGAGCTGAGGTAGGATCGAAAATTTCATTGCTTCTTTTCAGCTAGAGTGATGGCTGTGCAATCTTCCATGCTGTTCCGAGTGCGCTCTTGCAGATGACCTTGTAGCGGTCACCCACTAGATCACGCGTCACAAACATTTAAATCACGTAACAATTCCTGTCCCACTTATAACCCTAACCGACAACGTGTACACTGCGATTTCCAATTCATTTTTGCTGACGCGGCTATCACCTGCGTCACGCGCCAGGCTTACGAACTTCAACCACATCAGGTCAAGTTGTATTCATGTTCGTGCAGTCATCTCACGTCAATGGGCACCCCCATTCGCACTACGCACTAACTAAGCACGCAACTAGGCCTAACACTTGTCGTGCGTGGTCACAGGACAGGAAGTCAACCGAGCTCTACAAGGCGGAAAATTCGGAACGCGTGTACCAGCTATATTGAAGACACGTCCCGCGTCCGGAAACCCACTCAGGAACTCTCAAAAGTTGTCCTAACATGATAAGTGACTTTTTGGTTCATTCCCTTCTTGCATTGTATTCAATCTTATCAAGTGCACATAACTATTGTAATCATCATTCCGGTAAAACAGACATTTGTCAGTGCTTGTCATCTGATAATTAATCTAATTACGTTACAACCAGAGCACTAACAACCTCTGGACAATTAGGTGGCACTCGTTAAATCACACTGAGTGGCTCGGTCGCATTAATTTGGTGACTAGTGTCGTTTATTGTCTCCGGCTCCTATGTAGGACGGTGGATGCTAAGGTATTCCCTAGAGTAGATCTTGAGTACAACAAACAGTTTGCTGACCAAGCCTAGTGACCATCGATTACAGAATGACGTTCAATAATGCCTCCCCGATCCGGAAGAAATTGGCTCAATATTAAAATAGTGAAGTTGATGAAAAATGGCTGTCATACGCTGCCTTTGAGGTGCGAAACTTTAAATCGCGGGGATTATCAGTGCCTGACTAAATCCATGACAAGGCAGTACACCGAATCAACTGATCACAGTGACTCGCTAACTTTATGGTGCGGATATTTCCAAAGTATACAGAACGGTGCTTGCTGAAACCTGTGTGAGTAAAATCCTATCTCTAGAATTATCTACACTGAGCAATTGCATTAGGGGCAAGATACAAGAAGATTTATGTCAGCTCCAATGAAACTGGTTGGCTGTTTGAGGAGCGTTAGCTTCATTAGTCAGGATTATGGGTCAAAGGTACGTTAAAAAAAAAAACCAAAGTAGAGAGGCTCCTAGGTGAAAGTTGTTCAGTTGTAGCACCCTTCCGGTGTCTGACTGCCTTGCCACCAGGATGAAGCACCAGAGCCGGGATACTGTCAGGTTTCCCAAGCCTAGACAGAATAAGACGAGAAGCACAGGTCGGGTTCGAACTAAGAACCTTCCGGTCGGTAAATCCGCGGTCCAACCACTGAGGCATGTCGCCCTCTTGTAGGTTAAAAGCATATTGAAACTAATGACAAACCGTGTCATTTGGTTGACACTCATCAATGCACAAACGGTCTTGATATAAATGAGGGTATTTAATAATGACCTGACCATTGAAGGGTCACGATCATAGAACCGTACACATAAACTGAAAAAAAAACTAGAGCCGAACAAAAGGCTGATTTGTATTTCTGTTGTGGTTTTACAACCTGATTTGTACCGGTGCAATAAGATTATCCGTGTGAAAGGGAGTAAACGATGAACGCATGTCCTCCCCACCGCAGTGGATTTTTAAATGAGGCATTTTTATGCATTCGTTGAGTACACATTTCAACCGGTCCCGTGCCATAATTGAAAGCATACAAACCAAACCGAGGCTTAGCTATATGAATTTAGAAGTTAGCCCTTGACTTGATTTACTTCACAGTTTGTGCATGATCAATCAACATGGGTTTCTGATGGACCGGTAAGATTCAAGGAATAAATTAGTATTCAGATTTTGAAGATTTCTTCCTCTGACCTTAGTCACCAAATAATCTAAAAGATGGGGTTGTGTGTTCTTTAACACATCGTATATAGGTGTCCTTTGTAACAGTTGCATGGAGCCTCTCGCTAGCTTAGAAAGAAATGAAGCTTGGGGTAGATAGGACCTGTTAATTAATACCTATGATTGGTGACCCTGGGGAGAGAACAAGCTAGTGAGCATCAGTTCTTAAGGACAGAAATTTAGGTCTAAGCAACCACTTACGCGCAGTGGTAATCATACCTCAAAAGACAACCTAAATACCGGCACATGAAAACTTCAAGAGCTAAATAGATGGGAACAAAATGCACCAGGAGGCGAGTTACTGCGACTTAAGGGAGGGACAGCAACGGTATTAACCCATAACTGCGCCCACATGTATCCTCAAATGGGAAGGTAATTAACGGAAGTTGGACAGATCCTGCAGAGTAGTACGGCGGAACAAGCTGAATTATTAGGAAAGTGATTCGAGGATAACCATTTTCTTGTAACAAGCTTATAACAGTTATCCACCATTCATGCCTCCTATTTTCTACATTTCTTCAGTGGGAATACGAAAGCCGATTACGATCACTGTGAAAATGAAGGTGCAGGAAATGAACGGGTAATCTCACAATACGTTTGATAAGTTAGTATGGTCATCATGTCGATTACGATGCGATGCATTTTTATCGTTGGGTGGAGGTAGAGTTAAAAATGCATATGAACCCATAAATTAGGTTGCGATAACCGCTGTGACTCTCTGCGAACAGCCGTCTAGACGCCACACATTCAAGGTGACAAGCTGATACACCACAGCGGCGACTGCGAAGTAAAGCCATTATTTCCATCACGAAGCTATCCCGACAACCAATACAACAGAGTAGCATGCAATCCCTGATTCGATCAGCATCCTAAACTGAACTGATCAGGCCATTGCCACAGATACGTGTTTGTTGTTGGTAGGTGAGGAGATTTTGAGATTTTTGTGGGATTTCGTCCTGTAAGTGCAGCCAATCTATGCTGAAAAGCCGAGAAGCACTGTGAGAAGCAGCACTGTGTGTGAGAAGCAGTGCTTCTAGGCTTTTCAGCATAGATTGGCTTCACTTACAGGGCGAAATCCTACAAAAATACGTGTTTGTGCTGTACCCGTTCCACTCATCGGCTGGGAACCAAATAAAGGTAACTGCACAGCTGAACCGGACCGCCGTCGTCTACCGCGTGTACCATAGTTCTGCATAATCCGCACAGCAGAGCAATCTAACATCAAATCAGCATCTCACTCCATTCATTGCTACACCACAGTATTCGGGAAGTGACTGTCCATTTTTCTCATCTATACCATCGTAAGGAAAGCGCAGTAGTTGCTAAAGGCCAAAACAAACCAACTTCTGAGATTCAGTGGCATCGCAGCAAAACGTACAGGTTAAGCCAGGACGAAATCTCCAGTTAATCTAAATTGACTCCAGGAAAATTCCCCATTCATTTGCTTACTCCGCCACTGGACTTTGGATCTGCATTCGTTTAGCTGATCTGTACCCACCACTCACCTTGCCGCAAAGATCGTCCCGCCCGACACTGTATTAGGGCCTGCCTGCGTGCGAATATGCGTAGCTGACCTACTTACCCATGCGGGTTCGTATCCCGTTTGCTGAGCTTGTCTTGACTTGTTTTCTCATGAATTCCGTGTGATCGGTGCAATCACTGACAGACCATCCTCAGAATAGATGACCGCGACCTACACTACAACACTCCGCTCGCCGTTGTTCGGTGTGCGGACGTTGACACGGTCAGTGACCGAATTCAGCACTTGTTGATGCAACGAACGTGGACAGTTGAGGTTTGTTGTATGTAAATTTGTTTACACTAGTGTAAATAATGCCATAAAATCTCGAACCCAATCCTTCCTGTGATATTCGGGATTGTCAAACCCAAGCGTCACTCAAAATTCCGTATCGGGAGCCTCACCAACCAAATCCCCGCGTATTCAGCTCAAAGGAAAAATAATTTCACAGGATGAGTGCAAGTTTCTTCTGAGAAGTCGTTAATCGAGGAGTCAATAAGTGGTCACGTGAAGTGGTTTCCGTAATTAAAGGATGAATGGCCCTATGTCCTGTCTAAGTAAGAGTTAATCATATTGTTGATCAACCGCCAGTGGCCAAATGGTTAGATGTCCAATCACTGGAGAGACGGTTGCGGGTTCGACACCGACATTTGTGAGATGCACAGTGCTGATGATTTCTAACAAGGATGAAACAGATGTACAGTGCGCGGTTGGGTTTTATCGTATTCCAGTCGTGAAATTGCACACTTAATGAGCATCAAGCTGGGCAGAAATTATCACCGGTACGTACGTCGAAATTCTGTCAGTTTCCCACAGTGATTTTTTCTGGAGAAATTGCAGTGAAGGAAGGGGAAATCAAAGCTATTCGAAATCATGTACGGGTGACACGTATGAGGTGACAAACCTCCGGGAAAAACACAAGGAAAGCGTAAGGAAGGATTAATGCAAACATGATTGGATACAAAAAGTGTACATAGCAGTTCGCCACAAACAAGAAACATCATCCTAACAAAGTAGCAACGAAAAAGCCCGTTTAGGAACGGCTAAACAACGGTCCGGAGAAAAAATCGGGAACACTGGGTACGGGAAGTGCGAGGAAAGGTGTCACCAGATATATGGAATAAGGACATACCGGTTGGAAGTCCATTTGGGAAAGCGTTCGAGGTACCAATGATAGCTCAACCACGCACTGCACGACTGATTGACTAAAACGAAAATGACCATATGCGAGAAAGGTATCCAGGAAGTGCACAATAGAAGGTGCAAAGATAAATACATGGCCATTTCGAATAGGAAATGAGGGCAGACGATATGCTTGAACATTCTTCCGCGTGGTTCGAAATACTGATCCGCAACGGGTTGAGCTAAAGCTGAGGGGTTATAAAGATGTACGGGAGTTGAAACATGGGCGTGTTAATAATACCATCCAAGACAGAAGTAGTATTAAGTGTACGCAAGTGAAAAAATCGTTACCCTCGTAACAGTGTTGAAGCATGACAGTGAAATTATGCCGCCTTTATAAAACACACAGAAAACAATTCGTTAAGAACCATATACGTGAGGTCGATTCAGAGACATTTTGCTCATAACTGGTTGGAAAGTAGTAGTCATATCGGCCTAACAAATGTACGCATAATAAATCAGCCGATTAATTAAGAGCAAGTGACACCAACTGTAAGATGACAAGTAAAAAGGAACGGAGGCAGTCTAAGTTTGAGCAGACTAAGTCAGACAAAATCACCCGCCAAGAGAGCCCCAGGTGGATGAGGCGGGTTTGGCACACAAGCTAACACGCAGATTATTAAATTAGCTGAACAAAGCAAACACGGAAACCCATTGGTACAACTTGGTAAGTGCAATTTGAGTTCATCCACCTCCCTTGGTACACCGATTCGAAAATTAATAATCGTAATATAACTGACTGTTGTAGAAAACTTATTGACTACTTATTCCTTATATTCACATTACTGTCTCAATGCTTCTCCTGTCCTGGCACAATCATTCTGGTAAGTCCAAACGAAGGAGGGAAGGTACTGGACTCGAGTTTCGCTCTGTTAGAGCTTGTCAACTCCGAGAACAGGGATAATCATATCACAATCAAGACTAATCGCTTCAAAACTAGAGTTCCATCGTGCTGCTGTGATGCACGGTTGATTGTTTGGTTCTCGTCGTGTAAAACGAATCACTGTTTGAGTTTCAAATATCCTTTCGAGCGTAGGACATTAGCATGAAACCAAAAACCAAGACAGCTGTACAACCACTCGAATGCGTTGGCTTGACGCGGTTGAATGGTACTCAAAGGTCGGTCGTGAGCTAGGAATGTTTACCTGGTTTGTTTATCAAGCCTCTATGAGGCAAAAAACTGTTCAATAGGTTTCAAACATTTTCCAGCTCACTGAACACACTCAACGCTGTCCTTTTAGATTGGCTCCAACCAGTCTCCGTTGAGAAGGACGAGCAACCTTTTTGGACCACTTGGAAAGTGAGCACATCCCAGCAATACATAGATACAGCAGCTTTTGGTTCCACAATGTACGTGGCATCTCTTGGCAAGTACGTGATTCTTGCTTTGTTCAGTCTAGGACAGACATCCGGTAAACATTCTTAACCGTTGACCGAAACCTAAGCACTACTCAGCTGCCTTAAGCCACTACGGTTCAACCGACGTGATCGTGCAGCTCTCTTGGCTCTTGGCCCCACTGGTTTCTGTACTCCACGTGCACTGTGTTTCATGTCCGGAAAGGGGAAATTCGAATCTCATCCCAGTAGTTTGCTTTACACGACGAATCACTAAAAAATGCGTAATACCAGTACGATTAGCTTCACTGTGATTATTCCTGGACTTGAAGTTATTTCACTTGGGCATGAAATGGTGTAAACTCCCAGCGTCCAATTATGATTGTTGCTAGAAGACAGACAGTAGAATGCGTAGTGGTAGAACCGCCGGAAAACCAGACCCATATTATCGCGTACCTATTACCACGATGATGGGCAACAGATCATGTGGACTCTACGAACTGATAAGCCTGATGTAGGTAACGAATGCAGGATACTGAAGGATTCAAGCCAGTTAATAAGTGGTTATAACAGATACAGTATAACACCGGTTTACTGTGATGGACTGAATAATATGGTTGATATGACCGGCTTGAGCGATACAGCTGACCAGAATTTCTATAAAAGGCACTACTGGCATGCGTTCACTCTGTCGAACACTACACTGCGCGAGGTTTACTCCATAAAGTGGGTCTCCTTTGTGAAGGCTTCATTCGAAAACTAAATCCTGTGCTAAGTTTCCAGTTCATGACCGCCTATTCACAATATGCTTCAGCGGCAATATTTTGATTAGTTGTGTTGTCGGCCAGTAAAGCAGAATAGTTAAAAATGCACCGGATTTACAGCGGTCATTCAATATCAACGCTTTATTATCGAGCAATTCTCCGGATCGGAGGTTTTACAAAATTATTACTGCTGATCAGAGTTTATGACCGCGTTTATTGATATTACCTTTGATCTGCAAAGAAACCAGGAAGCGCATTCTGTAGAGCTAAATATGCGCTTTGCAAACAGTTCATTTTCCCCCGTTTAGAATTCGCGATCAGAATTTTTGCAGCTTCTCGAAGAAAATTTGGCAGATTTGGAAACAATTTTCTTCTAGTATTATCAAAGAGGGACGAATTATCCCTATAAGAACCGTGCACCGGTAGCCCCATGAACAGTCAGAAATAGAGAACGGTCTACCAAAAAGCGACAGTGAGCTAAGTGTCACTGGAATCAGTTACATACCTTGCCCTGTAGAGCTCCCAGTCATTTGTGAAATGAATCGGTTGGATCTGAAAACTGGCAAAGAGCGCATAGCGCCTAATTCACTAGAGACCAATTTTTTATCGTATTCTGTTGCAATAGTCTATCTCCAGAAATTTTTTTTACCAACAAGAGTTTAAAACGGGAAACAGCTGCGCAAAAGTGCCGAACGTGGCTTGAGGCGCTCAAAAGTTATAGTGGCGAAAGATTGCAAAAGGTAGTTGTGCCTGACGCCGAAATGCCGTTAGTTGCATCGATATAGCATTGACAATTAGGTGGGTGAGTAAATTGGAAGTAAAATACATAGTAAAAAGAAAAACAGGGGTTCGGTTTCTTTGACCGAAATACCCACAAATGTCACCTGCCTTTTGGTTCCATGACTGGGCGACGTAGCAGGGCTAGTTGCTTGAGAGTCAAATGTTGGGAATACTGTAAAATCGAAATTTCCAGCGCGAACATGCCAAGTGAAAAAGGCGAACGATTTGCTAAGAAAGGAGAAGACACAGACGTAATCAACACATCACACAAACGGGAACTGGTGATCTGACTTCCTGCACGACACGATGCAAATGATACTTGATAGCACGGACTTACTGATCAGAATATTAGTGGACACTATTATAAAGGCGCAATCCACCAAAACACTGGCCATGCGAATGTCACTCACTGAGACATGCCCCGGTGAACCACAGTGCTACTAGTAAATGATTGATATCCTGCAATTACCACTTAACATAATATACGGCAGTGAAATGAATGGTGAACCGCGATAATAATATAATCAGTAAGCTGTAACACCCTTTGTGTGCCTAGTTGCCATGCCACCCAAAGGATGCACGAGGGCTGGGATACTGCCCAAGCCTAGACAAGGTTAGTCGGGAGACAGAGGTCGGGCTCGAACCATGTACCTTCCGGTCAGTAAATTCGCCCTCTAACCGCTAGGCCATTTCGCCCCTACTTACCACGTTCACAGACAAGACAGGCACTGCTCTTGGATAAAATGCGGAAACAGGAATGAAAAAAGAAATACTTGAGTGTTGGCGCAGGCAATATAGGGTCTCCGAATTAAATCGGGAGACGTTCCTATTGTTGGAAAATCGCGTCATTATCTGAGTCTGACTCATAACAAGCCTATGGTCCACCAGCCCCTCCTCAAAATAACAAAGTCGGGTGCGATGTAGCTGGTGTGTGAAGTGCCCTCCGAACAATTCACTAGGCCACGTACAAAAGAGGGAGGTGAAAAAAGTAAGTTTATCAATCCACTTTCAAACTATAGTGGGCTGTTGACCTAGCTAAAATCGGGTACTTAGATTAGCATAGGGAATTGTCCATCAAACCATTTCCCGTGTAATCCCTGACTAACATGACAAAAACGTCGGGGGAATTTACGACATTGGCGGGGTCTGCCGGAGAGTCTTCTTATTTCGACCGGTCTGTCACGCAGGAACAACAACACACACATCAACTACTTTGAGAGAGGGATTGTATTTCAAGGACCGAGGTTTTTAATTTTATAAATGAAAACATACGTCACCAAAAAGAAATGAATAATACAGAAGTAACCTGTCAGCGAGGACCACTGTGCCACTAGTATACGATTGAAGACGATTATCTTCTTACCAAGTAGCTCTTCCATTGACTGTTGTTGGCACGCTTCCAAATTTCTGATGCTAAAAATGCTTATGCAGCGTCTGCTCTGGCATCGATAATTTACTATCGTAATCTGCCAAAAGCGAGCATTCTCCGTTTTCCGCTAGCATCATCTTGAGCAACGAGTGCACGACTCCTGACCAAGGTTGTATGAGCGTTGATTTTTTTCCGGAGATCCCGCAAACAGCAAAGTAATCGTCACGGGAACGATTAACATTATTAATCAAGGATGACATGTGGGTTTATCTACAACGAACCTACTAAGAAAAATCTTGACAGTATGCGCAATAGGCCCAAGAAAAAGTGCATTCAAGTGTCAAATGGTAAGGAACAAAATGGATGATGCATATAAAACTTGTGTAATGTGGCAAGAGCAAGGTATGCACAGGGTTCAACAAGCAACACGCCGGGAGTATTCACCCACATTTGATCTTCGACCAAACCTGATGGTCCGGTATGATGATAGTGTCCCGCACACTCCACGTTATCCATCGACCCAATCAGGATAAATACAGGGTCGCCGCTCCAGGCGATTTGAAAACCAATCACATCGCTAAAACGGGAACACCTACGCCAGTTCAAGTGTGACGTGCAGGTACGTCCACAGGCGTTGGTGGTTTCGTGGTGACATGGTCACCTCGCAAGTTCAGTGCCCGGTACGGCCAAGGATATACGCCCCTGAGAAGCCCTAATAATAGAGGCAGATAGGGACACCACGCCCGATACAGAACTGTTATGACTTATTTAGTTGTTTTGACTGAACTTCTTGGCTCGGTACACGTATCTGGTCCTCATGTGCGAAACTGAGAAAAGTGAAATAGATTATTGCTCCAGGCTAATGAAGCCCAACCATTTATTTTTGCAATATTTCGACCTTTCATCCCTGTAAATCCTCGCTGATTCATCTCAAACTGGTTGTGATAACTTGCAGAGCCGACGTGTCCTGACTAAACAAGAACAGCTATGTTAAATGCGAGAAATGTCAATTAATCCCAGCGTTACGTAATTCGGACCCATCACCAGAAGTCAATCTGCGACAGGCCATGAAGAACTGTACAGCCATATTACCCCTGTAATGGCGTAAACTACGGATGAGGCATGCGAGTAGTCTGTGGTTGAATCTCCACCCCGTGTCTAACGGAAGGTGAAGCTTACTACGGAACTTATGAAAATGCATTACATTATCGTTTACAATTGTGTAATAGTCTATGAGTATCCATAAAAGTTCCAGAAGAGCTTGAAATTGTTCAGTTTTTAAAAAATATGTGGATTGGGGACGCTTACTTTCCTGCTCAATAGCTTGTAACTGCTTAGGCGGTATTTGCTAATAAACAAATTACTTCGCGGCGAACAGCTTTCCTCCTTTAACCCTTTCAGCAACGCACTTCTCACGAATCTCAGGGAATTTTCGAGCTCGCAATCTCCCAGCTGGTAGTTCCAGAAAACAGCGTTCGGTCATGAGTGGCTAATCAGCTACGATTTCGCCAGATAGTATCTCCATCCCCATATTGAATACCTGGGACCCCCCCTGGGGGAATTCTACGCCCCGCCCGATTAGGAATCAGTCGTGTAATTACTGGCTGAAACAATGACCACTAAGTCCTCACATATTACGGATAAAGCACAGTGTGGTTAATGGGCTTCGACAAAGGAGGCAGCTGGAAAAGAAAGTACAGTGCTGGTTCCAGTGTGAGAGTTGGAATAGACATCCCATCCTGTTTAAACTCACTGCAGGAGATAAGTGGTATTTACCATAAGGGGCGAAAGTTCCAAGAAGAACGCTTTCCAAAATGTTCACATAAGTGTTCAACAGTGGTCACTACCCACGTGCCGGTGATACTACTGATGGGAGCATGCGAGTAGTTGTTTTCGTCTTGCTAATTCGCTTTGCGTCCCTTGAAAATGGATATCTATTTAGGAATTTGTGGAGTCGCTTTGTAGCATTTGCTTGGATTTGAGCAACAGTCAATGAATATCGAGGAAAGTTCAGAAAGACGCGTTCAAAGAGAAGATGGATATTCGGTTTTTGTAAACAAGATGCATATGAGAGTTTTGTTTCCCTGTCCAATAGTCTGTAACTGCTAAGTTGACATGATCTAATAAATAATTCCGCAGCGAAGGCCTTCTTCCCTTCACCCAGTGTTAAATCTCTTCCGAACAGAGAGAGCGCGTAAGAAAAATAGAACACCCGTTTTCCTCCTTTAACGACTACTAGCGAATTTACTGGCGCACACACTTATGGTTGTTGATGGTGTTTCAAAACCTGAGAGGAGACACCGAGTATTTAAAACAGTGTTTGCTAATTTACTTGGTGAAGTACAGAAGTAATTTGTTATCCGAGGGTGTGAGGTTTGTTATTTCTTTTGCGCAGGTTCAGGAGTAGACAGAAGGCTGTGGAAGGCTACTGAACATGCAAACAGCTTTTCTGAAGCTCTTGATGGGATTGCGGGCTAAAAACAGCCAGTAGCATACTACGTACCACGTATATGGGCACGTCAAACAAGAAGAAACAACAGTGACTGCAGATATTAGAGCACTTACATGCGGATGTACGTGAAGCATAGATAGCTGCTGGTACGACCAAATAGAATGAAATACCCAAAATAAGATGGGTAAATGACATACGGCTGCGCCCGTAGACCGATATGCATTTAGATTCATACAAACGGCGTACCAAGTGTGTTAGAAGCAAGGTCAAAGCACAAAGCACCGTTGGATGAGGCACTAAAAAAGTAACAGAAGACGAAAGTAGAGTGACAGAAAAACTGCCAAACGAAATACCAAATGGCATAATAAAAACGGGGGATGGATGCAGCTAAACAAATACAGTTAGATGAATGATAGAAGCTAGTGCTCACCTCCCAATGCAGAAATTTACGGGAAGTTTACCGAGATGTCGGTGAAATAGTTGCCGTGGGCCACAGCATGGACGAAGGACCAACTGAAGTAAGATGGTGTTCTGAAGCTAGAAGCATACCCAAACAAGGCCAGAAGAATTCTAACGGTTTTAGCAAGCGTTCTTGTCCCTAGTTAGCAGATAACAGCGACAATCCTGTAAGTTTTATTTAACCTAGAAGCATACTTCGATAAACTCGTTTTTGACCACCTGTGCCTTCAAGCGCGAATTCCTGTTTGTTTATCCTTCCAGCTGCTAGCAGTAAGTCTACAGGTGCATTGACGTTTACGGTGATGATAATTGTGTTAATGAGGCCCGGAAGTTCATCCCATGCGCCAAAAATGTACACAATACAGAGCAGTATAGTACACAGAGCACTTAACGAAGCAAGTGACGCCGACAATAACCTGTGTACTTTATACCATGATCTCATTGAAGCCGTGTCATCCAATTTATGCTTTTGAATTATCATTCTTGACGAATCCCAAAGATCTATGGTACCGGATAAAAGATGCACACAAGTTATTCAGTGTTAGTCGCAATACAGCACTTTCTTAAAGAGCTTTGGAAAAATGTGCGAAATGCTGATAAGTAAAGCATCCAGATTTCCAAGCGGCAAACGTTCAGTGAATCTATGTTAAGTTTTGATTTTAAACACACCGAACTGCTATAACACTGTTTTAAAAAGTCATTAAAACCAATTCACAGAAGTAACCGGTGGTTACTTCTGAGGTGTACTCGTAGTGTGGTGGTTTATGTACCTCGGCGATCCATGGAGCTACATTGGGTGGTGTCCGCGCGGCACTCGCAGAGACTCTCACATAAAATTGGTCAATGGTTAGGTGTCTGACGAACACAGTCTACCGGAACTCCAGGTTGGAGGTTGGAACATGTGTGGTGACGCGTTCCATAGAAATGGTAACGTAATTGCATTTCCAGCGGTCAGGCTTTTGAGCGAAAGGCTTTCGTTGAGGACCCTAATCGTCCTCCTGTCTAGGTGTGTGCGCCCTGACAGTATCCTATACCATGTACAACCACGAACTGCACATACACAAATGAACACATGCCATGTCGGCCGCCTAATTGTGCCATCAGCCAGGTCGCCCTACTCGCTACATACAGCAGAGCGGGTCTGCTTCTGACACGGTGCAACTAGGCTAAATAAAGCACTGAATATCAGACCGAAAAGTGGCGCTGCCTAAACCTCTGAGAAATGCTTCTGGCCTGGATAACCTCCCATCCGCACTGTTCAGAGAGAGATGAAAGAAAGGGGTCAGCGCCTGTCTGATCTGTTCACCTGTATTTGGGAATAGTGAACTGCTCAGAAAGCTAAGAGTATAGCGCCCACTTTCAAAAAAGGGCTCGTAATGGGTGCGGCAACCACAGAGGGATCAGCTTAACCCCGGTTGTAACCAGACTGTTGGCGTCACTTATCGTCGGCCGCCTTATGGTGACTCGTGAAACACTGACTCGAGAGTAGCAAGCCTCACGAACACACGACTCACAATTTTGGTATTCTTGGATTTTGAAGGCGCATTCAACCCCGTTGACCGGTCTGTTCTCGTTAACAAGCTTGCCCATCAAGTAATGCCTCGGAATTTTGTGAACATAATCATTTTTTTGTATTCTCAGACTTCCGTCACGAAGAGACTGGACATTGCCATGGTGTGACGTTCGCGCACCTCATCGACCCACTGAGCTATACTGGGGGTGTCCCCGCGACACTCACAGTGTCTCTCATACCAGGTTGGTCTGACGAACATAGTATCCTGGTCCTCCAGGTTGGGGTTGGAACATGTGGCGGCTTGTCCCGTAGAAATTGTAAGACATTTGCATTTCCCGCTAAATACCGCTGCCCTGCGGTTAGGCGTTTGAGCCAAAGGCTAGGTGTTGGCGCCCTAACATTATCCCAGCCCACGTACACCCATGAACTGCATACATACAAGTAAAGTCATGCAACATCTGCCGTCTCGTGATGCCATCAACCGAGTCGCCTTACTTGCTGCACACAGCAGAGCGGATAAGCGAAAACAGACTACTGCCGACGCCTCTCTTCTTTCTCTTTCACATACTTTTTCTTCCCCCTCTCCCCACCCCATTAATAACCCTCATTTCGTAAGCTCAGCAATTAGGACTGATGACTCCGTTCGTCTTGCAAAGGTTTTGTGTGCAGCATCTGCTCGTCACATGGCGCCGATATCGTCAGGTACCTTAAAATAAATTTTTAAGCCTCGACACTCTGTCCATCTGCCCCCTTCAATGTGCGCACTCTGAAGCAAGCAGGACAACAAGCTGCTCTTGCTCTCACACTGGACTAGTTTGGCATTGATGTGTGCTGTGTCGCAGAAACAAGAATTCATAATGCAAGCACAGTGATTGAGCTAACCGCTCCGTCAGTCTCCACTCGCTTCCGGCTGCGCACCTCTGGTGATACCGAGGCTGCTGCAGCGGGATGTGCAAAGGTTGGTATCGCCCTAAGTCACCGGGCAGAAGGATCCTTGCTTGACTGGATACCTATTGAGAGTCGCCTCTGCGCGGTTCGTCTGACAACGTCTGTGAAGGACTCTCACAAGCGGGAAGTTGATAGATGTCCGCTTAGGCCCCAACCGACTGTAGCTCCGACGCCGTCAAAGACAGGTTTTATAAAGCCATGAATACCCTGCTGCGGCGAGCTAAAAGCTCAGACATCGTGGAGGTTGCTGGTTGAATGCACACGTGGGCAGGCTTAGCGTATCTGAGACTCAATTAGGAGGTCGATATGGATTGGACTCGGTACGTACAGACAATGGGGAACGATTGCTTCAGCTGTGTGCGGACCGCAGGCTGTTTTTATGCAGTACTAACTACCGAGATAGCCGAAATCGTCTGGCAACATGGTGCACTCCAACAGCAGGCCAGTCACAAACTCAAATCGACCGCATTGCCATCAGTTGCCGATGGCGCGGATCAATAACTGACTGCCGGTAGTTTCGGAACAGATTTGTGGATTCTGACCACGCGCTCGTCCGGAGTCGCTTTTTTCTACGTTTTCCGGGGCCGCGTAAGGTGCAGACAAATCGCTGGGCAAGTGAAAGTCTGGTAGATCCGGATGTTAGACGAACTTATCAGAGTCGTCTTTTAGACTCTCTTCCAAATGCTCCACCATCAGATATGAACTCATACCGGGAGGAGATTGCCACCTCTTTGCATAGTGCTGGGAATTCCGTCTGTGACACGGCATCACCAGGCGCACCCAAGCACTGGATATCAGACCGAACGGTGGCACTGCTTAAATCTCCGAGAAATATCTCAGCCGACTCGGAACATAACTTAATGCGACGAATTATCAGACGTCAAGTGAAGGAGAGCGTAAAAGTCCACCGTGACGTGTGATGGACACAGAAAGCCGGCGAGGTCCGAAAATTATTTCCGTTGATCCTGCGATGGAGCCTCGGAAACCACCTGTGAGTGACTTTCTCAAACAGAGAAGACCGCCTCAACCGTTGGGCCGAATATTTCGAACAATTGTCATGGCCACCAGCGGGCACCTATCTGGAACCCACAGGTGACGTAGAACGGTGGACGGTGAACGTGGAACCGCCTACGGCCTCCGAGGTTTATGACTGCATATGTTATCTTAAGCGCCACCGATTCTCTGGTCCGGATGACCTCCCAACCGCACTGTCCAAAGATGGGGGTGAATTTCGCAGTCAGCACTTGTCTGATTTGTTTGCTTGCATATGAGAAAAGGAGTCTGTCCCAAACAACCGGGAAGGGTCGGCGATAGTTCCCATTTTTAAAAAAAGGGGCTCGTAGTGGGTGTGGCAACCACAGGGGAATAAGCTTAACCCCGGTCGTAAAGAGACTGTTGGCGTCACTTGTGGTTTGTCACCTTACGGTGCCTCGTGAGACACTAACTCGAGAGCAGCAAGCGGGAATCCGACCTTGTAGATGTTGCGTTGACCAAATCTTCACACTTCGTCAGGTGCTAGAACAACGTCATGCATATAAGCGACCCACAATTTCAGTGTTCCTGGATTTTCAAGGCGCTTTTGACTCGGTTGACCGGTCTGTTCTGCTTGACACGTTTGCCCACCAAGGAATGCCCCGGAAGTTCGTGAACATAATAGGCTCCTTGTATTCCAAACTTCCAGACGTGTGAGAGTACACGGCAAGCTCTCCAAAAGCCTCCGTACACAAAGTGGTATCCGTCAGAGATGCTCCCTCTCCCCATTCCGGTTTAAATTTGTGATTGATGAAATCATGAGACGAACGCTGGAAGGTCTCCGAAACCCCGGTGTTCAAATAGCCTGTGATGAAAACCTTGTCGATCTGGAATATGCAGACGACATCGTTCTCATGTTCGAAGAAGAGGAGAAGGCGCAAGTATTCTTGAATGAACTGACCAAAGTCATCCTGTCGTTTGGTATGCACTTTGCGCTCACAAAGCGTAAGGTCATGCCCCTGGACATAGTCACTGAACAAGCCACTTGCGATTCAGGGGGAGGCCCTGAAAGTTGTGGAGCGTTTTACGCACCTTGGAAGTTGTATTAGTTCTGACTGTATTGTGACTGATAAGGCCAGCTGAAGAATCTACAAATTTCGCGTCCCGTTTGCTAAGTCGAGACACCTATGGCGTCAAAGGGGTATACAACAGAATATCCAGGGAAGTATGTATCAAACTATAGTATGGGCTGTTGGTAGCGTAGATGGTCCTTGGCTTTTTCGCTGAGCTGGGCAGTTTGATTGCAAACGTTTCATCACCAATCGAGGTGACGTCATCAGTGCGTTATTGGAGAGCGTAGTGGTGTGTAGTGCTCCCCAATAACGCACCGATGATGTCACCTCGATTGGTAATGAAACGTCTGCAATCGAATTGCCCAGCTCAGCGAACAAGCCAACGACCAGTATGGGCTGTTTTGTTGTATGGATGTGAGACTTGGCCTGTTGGAGCAGTGGAACTGAGACGCTTTCAGGTCTTCGATAATCATTACCCCAGAACCATAATTCATGTGGGATGGTGTCGGAGAACTTGTAACGAGGCAATAAGAAAGCGAATTTTCGGTAATGCAACGGGGACTTTTATCGAAGAATGTGTCCAGCACCAAAAGTTGAATTGGTTAGGCCATGTACTGCGCATGCCGAACCATCGTTTGCCGGAGAGAGTGCTGTTTTCCATGTCCAATTCAGAGTGGCAGGCGCAGAAAAGTGGTCAATCTATGGTCTGGATCAGAGGAGTATGAAAAGTATTACGAAACGCTTGGGCGCTGTCGGTGGTAGTCGCGTTCCAGGATGGGGACAGCTTGATTTACACCACGCCTGGTTGTAGACGCCGCAAGATATGGCTGCTAATAGATGTCTTTGGCGTTCTTGTTATCAGTTTCCATCCAGATTGCATGAGTGGATGTTGATGATGTGGGCAGCTCGGAATCATTATAGTAAGGTCGCACCTGTCAACCTTTATTCTTTTTGTTCACCATCAGGCCTTAAAATAAATCATGGTTGTACGTCAGTGAAGCATTAGTGTTGAACACTGATGTCATGCTGTCCATGATTATGATGATGATAATGATGGTGTATTAGAAAAACGTGGATTCAAACAGTGATGCTCCATGGTCACTGATATTGATCGTAAGCAGCTCTCACTGATAAGTTACGATGTCGATATGAACATAACAGTCCGTGTACGTCGACTGTAGCGCTGCACGAGAACCTTGGTTGTCTGGTGGAAAGGGAAAGTCTGTGTCCCTATAGGGAGCTCGGAATAAACGTCGCATAAACCACATCATTCACTAGATCAAAAGGTTCTGTGAAAAATTTGCTGACTGGGGCCCCAATGAAACCAAGCGTTCCTGGAATGTGAGGCGCAATTTGTTGAGGTTTACAACTAACCAGATTACAAGTAGCTTGACTATGAAACAATCTTTTTATTTTATGTTTGAGAACTTCGGCTGACCAACACGTGCATCGATATCCTCTGCACACACAGGAGTATTAGAAAATCTCAATGACTGAGCAGGATACACGTGAAATGCGGAGCCAAGTCAGTAGACGGCCCCAGCTTATGGTATTTTGAATGGAACACGGTGGTGTACAGTGAAGATAAAACCTGCGATCTAGAAGGTGCAGATGGTTTGGCACAGTACGGAGAAAGCAAGACGGAAGTCACGATAACTGGACGTAAAATGGGTCTTTTATTATTTGGAATTATATTTCTTCCACAAGTAAGCCTCTCACGGCTATACCAAACGACCTATAAACCAGGATGCTGGATGGCGAATTCTCTCCATTTCGGTGTGGACGGCAGCGCAGCGAATCATAAAAAATCGATGATCGCAAAAGCACATAACTTACTGGACGTTGCCTCACGTGACGGTTGCACTGAAGGTATCTTGAGACCGTATCATATCACGAACATTTAGTCTAAAGGTGCAGGCGTGAGAATATACTAAAGCGCGACCACCACGTCCTCCAGTCTTTCCAAACCAGGTTACTGGGTGCTTTCACGAGGTATCGCCCTACAGCACATCTGACATAGGCGGTATGAAGCAAAACACATCTACTTGCGTCATCAAGTGAGTGAGTGAACCTTCAGAAAATGCCACAAACTTGAGTCACATTTATTCACCTTGGCCGGCAATCTTGTTGAAGTGAATCGATGTAGCATGAGTTCGTGCCGGGGTCTTTTCTAGATCGCTCACTGAAATGTGTGTCCACCGAATAACTAGCGATGAAAGACAACACCAAGTGAATCAATTATATCACCAAGACCAGCAAAGATTAGTTCAAGATCAGGAATAATCCAAACCACTCGCGCTCCTGTCAAATATTGGTTGGTTGGTTCTCGTCATGTAAAACAAGGCACTAGGATGCAGTGCTTGGTGGTGCACACAGGACACTCGCATGGGAGTAAGAAAACCAGTGCCACCGAAAACAAGAACGTGGCTGCAAAAGCACACCGGTCGAACGCTTTTAAAGAAGATACCCGAACCGCATCCCGGTGCTTTGATGTACATGATAAGGATCAATCAATGGAACATACGTGACAGGAGTGAGATTGGATTGAATTTTTCCTGCTCTCGAAGTCGAAATGGTAAAAACATTGGCTCAATTCAATAGCAGTCGCAAAACGCCCAGAGATCACCAAGATGCACAGCTGCTATGCTCGATATCGCAAGCGACTGCATTTTTGTCTTTGCCGCCGTTTATTATATGTTTAGGGTCTGAATAAGGCGAATCGTTAGGCGGAAGCAATGAAAAATGCCTGGATTGGAAATATCAATGTGAAAAGTTAATAAATACGATTTTGGTGATGTGACACGGTTACAACAGCCTTCCAGTGTGTACAGTAGGACACTTATTCAAGTTACTGCACGAAACGTGTAATCCACGTTCACGTGAGCTGATTGGCCGAGCAGCCTCTGCACCCCACCCCTAATTTTTTGGCACAAACTACGAACAGACGGGCTTAACAAAAAAAATGCATTTCTGGCTTGTGGATGGGTTCACTTTACTTACCAGGATTCATAATCTCCATGACAAGGAAGAAGGATACGGCCAATGTCCCAGAGATGTAGAAGGATGTGAACCAACTAAGAAATAGAAAAACAAACAGTAGGGCTTAGTTCAACAAACCAGTTATTTCGGGTTAGAAACAAAACAAGACATGCGAAGGAGACGATATACGGACAGTCGTGTAGCTTTCATTCCTACTACCTTTACAAAGCTTGAGAGTTTAAACAGGCGATGCGAATTCAGAACCCACAATTACCGTCGACTGGTGGCCAGAGTACCTGATAGTGCAATGTACCCTGAGGCACAGCTAAATGACGTCCGAGAATCACTCATATATTCATCAGATCCATCGTGCCAGGAAACCATCAACACCGTAGAAACTGGCATCCACAGTTGTTCTACCAACCTCATCATAGAGTGCTTCCAACAATACTTTAGAATTTTGTTCACTGATACGAGGGAATTTCATGTTTGCCACTAACAGGGGTGGCAGTGCGAGATCTGTACATCCTATCTGCTTAAATATGAATCCGTGCCAGATGCCATCGTATACATTCATACGGTCAGTTGCGATGGCACAATAGGGTACAGTTCGTTCGTAGTGTGAGGAGATTTGGGATTTTTGTGGAGATTTCGTCCTGTAAGTGAAGCCAGTCTATGCTGAAAAGCCGAGAAGCACTGTACAGCTGTTTCATCCTTATTGGGAATCATCAGCAGTACGCATCTCACGAAAGTCCGAATAGTCTCGAACCCGCAAACACCTGGCTAGTAGTTTGAACACTTGACCGTTAGGCCACGAGTGATTGATCAGCAGTGTGATTAACTCGCACTTATACAGGATATAGCGCCGCTCATCCTTCACTCACGGGATCCACATCACACGGTCACACCAGTTGACTGGCTCCTCGAGCAACGACTTCTCAGACAGAAGTTTCACTCATCGGGTGAAGGTTATTCTTCCAATGGCTTCCAAATCCCAAATCTCCTCACACTACCAAAAATCTATAGGTAGCTCAGGGCAACTGCGTAATGTGGATCCCGTGATTGAAGGATGAGCGGCGATATATCCTGTCTAAGTGCGAGTTAATCATACTGCTGATCAATCACTCATGGCCGAACGGTCAAGTGTTCAAACTACTAGTCAGGTGGTTGTGGGTTCGAGACTATTCGGAGTTTCGTGAGATGCTTACTGCTGATGATTCCCAATAAGGATGAAACAGCTGTAAAGTGCTTCTCGGCTTTGCAGCATAGATTGGCTTCACTTACAGAACGAAATCTCCACAGCGTATAGTTTAAATCAGTCGGCAGACTGCTTTACTAACAGAAAGTAGGAATAAGACAGCTAAGTTGGTAGACTCATATGGAAACCCTTACCCAAGTAGCTGAGCGATGCTTGGAAGCTTACCGTCTACTCGTAAGGCTACCAGAAACGCTCAGTAGATTATTCATCTTTAGGCCCGTTCTTGACTTTAATTAAATGACTGCATCTTCACATAAATTAGACAGTAGTGGTGAGGCACTTTGTGGGTAACAAGTCAGATGCTCCTCTGGAACTCAACTGGTTGGGAGCTCTTCAAGCTGGTGCGAGATTTAAACAGCAAATTCGTAACAAACGCTTCATTTCACCCCACCATTAATTCGAATGATCAACCAATATGTCTACAGAAAGACTTTGCCTTCAACTTTCTCTCTCCCGACCAACCACTCTGACGTGGTGGACGGGGTTCAGTGTTCCAATGATCCAGGGGGCTGCATTTTCTGGAACTCTGCTGCACAAAGTGCCGCCATGTCAGAAAGGACAGAAGGGAGCAGCCAGAAGAAAACTGGAGAGCCCCTCTACCACGACCAACTGTAAAGCGAGGCGGAGGTAATGTCCTACTGTCTTCTGCAACAGAAGTGCGAGGGCAACCGTCGTCTTCATATTTCCTCAGAGCCAGCAACAGCAGTGTTGATACTGATTCTTCACTACCGTACAACCACAAAGTTCGTCTAATTGTATTCAAAACCTGAGAGTCAAAAGAAGACAAAAAGGGTGGGGGGGGGGAAGCAGGAGGTAAGGGGGAGGAGTGAGGAGGTGATGGCCTATCGCAAGCATTCTGAGGTGCTTACACCTCCAAACCCTCAGTCAGTCTTGGAAGGCGTACTGTACCAATGGCATCCAAACTCTGTAATCTCTTTCACACCATCCTGTCAAGTCATTCTTCGTAAAACTCGCGGTTTCGGGCATTCCGAAGAAGGCGCGGAGAACAACACTCATCGCCTCAGACAGTGATTCGGCATGCGTAGTACATAGCACCCGTTGTTGAAGGTGAAGGATATGTTCCGCGATTGAAGTATTCAATCCTCAGCCAAATACCGGTTTTCCAAATACCTCCGCGAATCCGTTGAAGCCATTCGATAGTACGGCTTTGCAGCATAGATTGGCTTCAGAATGCTTGGAAGATGGATGTGAGGATGATGATGATGATCAGGATGATGATGATGATCAGGATGTTGATGAAGATGATGATGAGTATGATGAGGATTATTATGAGGATGACGACGAGGAAGATAAGGATGATGAGGATGATGAGAATGAGGATGATGATGATGGTGAGGATGACGATGACGAGGATGATGATGATGACGATTATGAGGATGATGAGGATGAGAAAGAGGATCATGAGGATGAGCATGATGAGGATGCGCATGACGAGGATTATGATGAGGAAGATGATGATGAATGACGAGGATATGATGACGAGCATGAACATGATAAGGATGATGAGGATGACGAGGAGGATGATGAGGATAATGAGGATGATGATGAGGGTGATGAGGATGATGACGATGAGGATTATGATGATGAGGATTATGATAATGAGAATGATCAGGATGAGGGCGATGAGGATGATGATGACGAGCATGAACATGATAAGGATGATGAGGATGACGAGGAGGATGATGAGGATAATGAGGATGATGATGAGGGTGATGAGGATGATGACGATGATGGTGAAGATCATGAGCATGATGATGATCACGATGATGATGAGGGGGATGAACAGCAGGATGAAGAGGATGACGACGAGGATGACGAGGTTGAGGATGAGGATGATGATGAGGATGATGAGGATGATGATGATGATGAGGATGATGAGGATGATGACGATCAGGATGTCGATGAGGACGAGGATGATGATGACGATGATGAGCATGATGAGGATGATGATGAGGGTGATGATTAGGAAGATGCGGATGACGATGATGAGGATGACGATGACGATGAGGATGATGATGATTAGGATGAGAACGGTGATGATAAGGAGGATGGTGAGGATGATGGTGATGCTGATGATGATGACGATGACGATCATGACGATAATGAGGATCGCTATAAGGATGACCATGATGAGGATGAGGATGATGAGGATCCGCATGAAGATGATGAGGAAGATGACGATAAGGATGATAAGGATGATGATCATGATGATAAGGACGATGATGAGGATGATGATGAGGATAATGATGATGATGATGATGATGATGATGATGATGATGAGCATGATGAGGAGGTTGATGTTGCTGATGAGGATGATGATGAGAACGATGATGATGAGGATGCCGAGGATGATGATCAGGATGATGAGGATGATGATGAGTATGATAATGATGATGACGATGATGATGATGACGATCAGAACGTGGATGAGGAAGATGATGATGATGATGACTATGATGAGGATGATGATGATAAGGATGAGGACGATGATGATGAGGACGATGGTGTGGATGATGATGATGATGATGACGATGAGGATCATGAGGATAATGAGGATGGAGATGAGGATGACGATAATGAGGATGAGGATCATGAGGATGAGGATGATGATGTTGTGGATGAAGAGGATTATGATGACGACGATGGGGATGGTGATGATGATGATGATGATGGTGATGATGATGATGATGATGATGATGAGGATGATGATGATGAGGAGGATAATGATAATGAGGATGATGATGGGAATGATGGGGATGTTGATGCTGCTGATGCGGATGATGATGAGGATGATGATGAAAATGATGACGATGAAGATGCCGAGCATGATGATGAGGAGGATGAGGATGATGACGAGAATGATGATGGGGATGAGCATGATGATGATGATGGGGATGATGAGGTTGACGATGAGGATGATGGGGATGATGATGGGGAAAATGATGATGAGGATGATGAGGATGATGATCATGAGGAAGAGGAAGATGTGGATGTGGATGATGGTGAGGACGATGACGATGAGGATGCCGAGGATGAGGTTTATGATCATGAGGATGATGAGGATGACGATGACAATGATGAGGATGATGATGATAAGGATGAGGACGATGATGATGAGGACGATGGTGTGGATGATGATGATGATGATGACGATGAGGATCATGAGGATAATGAGGATGGAGATGAGGATGACGATAATGAGGATGAGGATCATGAGGATGAGGATGATGATGTTGTGGATGAAGAGGATTATGATGACGACGATGGGGATGGTGATGATGATGATGATGATGGTGATGATGATGATGATGATGATGATGATGATGATGATGACGATCAGGATGTTGATGAGGATGAGGATGATGATGACGATGATGATGAGGATCATGATGAGGATGATGAAGATCAGAAGTATGATGACGAGGAAGGGCATGATGTTGAGGTGGATGATAGTGACGACGAGAACGA
>NW_008752159.1:5969-21478 GCF_000715545.1 Opisthorchis viverrini | reverse complement strand
TTGCAGAGGTGCATGAGACGGAAAAAGCCTTAGTTGTAAGCAACAGCCACGCTGTATTTCAGCCGATTCGGTCAAATGGCCACAGAAAGGCAGGTGTCAACATAGCAGTTTGCCAAAAGGTGGAGCGGCAATGTCGTCGCATAGTTGTCTCTCGAGCGACGGACTACAGACCTTGAAAACAGTCAACCTGGCATCCGTCAACATAACTTTTGGAAGAGCCCAACGGAACTGAATGGAACGTCGACATTAGCCAGCTATCGGTGATACCACTCGCCTAAAGTAACAAGGCACGAAAGCTGCCAGAGGTGTCTCCGAAGCAGTGGACAAGTCCGGTAAGTACCCCGGATAAGCAACGTTGAGGTATACCAGATGGCCTCGGGAAACGGGAACTATCCGCTACTCATGCTCCACCGATTACGCTCGTTTGGTCACCCACCTCGCATTTCAGTGAACGGTACACCATGCACTGCTCAGTTTACTCAACCCTGTGCTGCGTAGAAACGATAGACACACCATCCCCCACGAATTAATAAAGCAATGACCAGTACCATCAGTCAGGATGATGACTAACGCCTCCTTAGGTGATGAACCTTACACTCAATTCATTGATGGTTAGTGATGATGGAATACATCACCCAATCATGTGGTCATCATCATCATCACAATAATAATCGAGAGCATTACATCAGTGTTCAACACTCATGCTTCGCTTCCATACAACCATGATTTATTTGGAGATCTTATTGTGAAAAAGAGTAAAAGTGAGCGGAAAAGGGACATGGTGCTACTTTGCAACAACCATTCCAACATGCCTACATCTACAGACACTCATTCAGGCAACCTGGATAGGAACTGATGACAAGAACGCCAAGGACATCAATTAGCAGCCACATCTTGCGGCGCGCGTAGTGTAGATCAAGCGGTCCCCATCCTGAAAGGCAACCAGCACCGACAGCAACCGAGGGTTTCGTAGTACCTTTCATACCCTTCTCATCTAGGTCAAGGATTGCCATATTTCTGCGCCTGCTACCCTGAATTGGGTACGGAAACAGCAACATCTCCTCTTCGAAGATGAAGACTATATCTTTCGAATTTTACAGATCGGTGAAGTTTCCGTCAGAAGCAATTTGAACACCAAGGCTTTGAAGACAATCCAGCGTTCATCTCACCACCACATCGATCAAGAAATTGAATAGGAATGAAAAAAGTAGACACCTCTGACGAAAACGTCGCCTTGCGTACAGTAGTCTTCGAGGAGTTCTTCGCATACTCTCACTCGTCGGGAAGTCTGAGAATACAAATATATGAGTATGTCCACAAACTTCCAAGGCACCTGACGGAGAGCGGAGATGTGATAAACACAAAACCTACCGGGCCGGAATCTCGCTTGCTGCTCTCGAGTCAGTGGTTCACGAGTCACCATAAGGAGACCGACATTACATGAAGCCAACAGGCTCCTTACGACGGAGCTCAAGCTCATCCGCGTGGTTGCCGCACCCACTACGACCCCCCTTTTGTAAATGGGCACTATAAATGATTTCTTCCAGTTTTCTTGGATAGTCTCCTTTTCCCAAATGCAGGCAAGTGGACCAGATACACAATGATTGAGGACGTCATCCTCATCGTTAAAAATGCGAACGGAAGCTCATCCGGATCAGGAGCTTGGTGGCGCTTGAGAGAACACAAGCAATCATAAATCTTCGTGGCCAAAGAGGGTTCCAGATCACCGTCCAGGCTAATACTTCATCTGTAGACTTCAGATGAGTGGCAGCTGAAGGCCGCGAGAATCGTTGTTTGAAGTATTCGATGACGACAGATGTGGCATGAGAGTATGGTTATTTGTATCATGGCTGTACCTGAGCCGGACTATTGCCAGGGAACTCACACCTAAAAAGGACGATTAAGATCCTCATTCAAAAGCTTTGGTTCGAAAGTCTGACCACAAGGCAGTGGTGTTCAGTGGAAATGCATTTTCACGAGACAAGTCACTGCACATTATCCAGCCCCTGCCTAGTGTTCCAGGAGACTATGTTCGTCAGAACGCTAACCATTGAAGAACCTGGCATGCGAGTGCTGCAAGGAAGCCCCCAATATAGCCCGTAAGCCGCAGAGGCATACACACCGACACAATACGATAAGGTCCAATCTCTTCATGACTGATCACGCGGTCATTGGCACTCCCGCAGTAAAACTATAGTCTTTAACGATCACACACTCCGTTTAAAGTTTTCCTCAAAAACATTAAACTGACGCACCATCAACTAACTGACCAGAACATCGTCCTCAATGCTTGGAACTACATCCCGGGGTTTAGCGCTTTACAGTGAGCGAAACTGTGGCAGCTGGAACAGATGTATATTTGATACATGGTTTGTGGTTGAGAAGCTGAAGTTCGAGGGTAGAAAAACCTACGTATGTTGCATCGTTCGAGATGTAGTAAGTAGTCACTCAAAAAGAGTACCAGATGAGACAGACTGGAAAGATTCATACTGGAAAGATGTGGCACAAGATGAGTCGTTTCAAATTGGCGAACGGTTTTGTCTAGTACAGAATAGGCTGCTCTTGGAGTGGAGTACAGTTCCAAAAACTTACTTAGCTGAACCATAAAGGGAGAAACCGACTGATCGGGAAAAGTGATATCTGGCATTTCACACGTAACGTTTCATACATTTAGGTGTCGGAGTAGTAGTATAAATTAGAACCGCACCTTTTAGGAACACGAAGGACTTCCAACCCAGGAACTGAACGGGGTTCCCATTTCCCATAGACGAAGGAATATTCCAGAACCGCTGGAAGTTTACTTCTCAGGTGGATGTACAACAGGGAAACTATGAAGATACCCAATCCGATGCCGGTGAACAGCTTTGGAATACGTACCAAAAGGGCACTGAACATTGTGTGCTGGATTACGAGAAGAGAGGGAACAATTGTCAGTAATCGGTTTGTGTACATAAATGTGATGTAGGACAACCTACATCCCAGGAAACAGCGTAAGAGAAAAATGGTTCTTCCTTGGGGATACTGCTTTCTGGCAGCTCCACAGAAAACCAACTATCCCAGAAAGCTGCATTTATGAACAATCAGGACAGCAAAATATAGCCTTAGAATGCAACACTCGAGAGATATTTCATCAAGGGTCAGTATGCGAACTGATCGCAAGCGTACAGTTTACCCTAGTAACAGCGGCATTTTGTGTGCATGTGTCAAACCACGAATTGTACACTATAGTTGGATTTTGCAATTCAGTAAAGTTGAAATGCACTGCGTAATATTTACACCAACACACCACTCCGAAAACACTGAGGCGTGTTCAAACAAAGTTTTGGCAGACTGTGAAGCCTACGTACTCTCATCATGGCACATGGTTTTCAAATTTTGAATGACAAAATCTGCACATAAATCAGCGCCGAAAGGACTTAAGGTTTGGATTACGTCGTTATAGCCCTCATAGTCAGAGACTAAGTGATCAATGAAGAAAGCGGTGCACCCAGTGCTCCAAGAAGGCTAAGACAAGCCTATTCGAACGGAATCACTGGCAGAACTAAACCATCGAAGAGAGAAAATTTCGGTTAAATGCCATTCAACGTGGTTGAAGTTGTTTGTTGACCGATCTTGTGAGACAACACGATACATGAAAAAAATTATTCCGCCATTACAGTTCATTCCTGACTGCTCAGCACTCCAAAACCGAGTTCTTGAAATGGCATTAATACCGATTGATCAACACCCAAGCATTGGTACATGAGTGAATGTTTCAGACAAACATGAAAGGAAGTAGAACTTAACAACGACTAAACTATTTAGGCGCCCATCGAAAAGTGCTGGAAATCATTCGGAAGGAGATTCACCCACAAACAGGAAAAGAGCGCTGAATAAGGTAGCAATTGTGCAGATCCTAATGAACTGGAGACAGCCTCGGTGCCTTAGCCACAAAATATGGGTTTGCTCGTGGTATACAGCCAGGCCAACAGCAAGTGGGTGATACAAAACTGAAATTGCTTCGTGTTTTATTTTCGAGTGATGGCTATGGCTGTGCAATCGTGTATTTGGCACTGATTTTTCACCCATAGGCAATTTCAAGTCAGCTTTAGTTAGCTACATTTGGGAAGCAAATCAGCGTTAGGCTTCTTTCGCCGTCAGTGAACGTTTAGTCCAAATTAGACTATGCCCAATAAACAATGAAAATAAAGACAGTCAATCAGGCGTAGCCGGTGTACAGCTACTGCGCAACCCGAAGAAACCCCGAGGACCGAACTACTGCCGAGTTATCGGACTACACACAGGAGCGATTGGTAAACCCTGGTCCATTTCGACCTTCCGGTTCATCGTTTTGTGCCTTAGACACCGAGCCCGCTCAACAACCCAAAACAATGCCTCCTGTGACAAAACCAGATGCAACGGTTCCCGAATTACCGGAGTTGTGCAACTTGGACCGAGAACAGACCGATCGGAGGGTCGATCCAACAATCGCGCCGGGACCTTGGATTCGTTTCTCAGATAACCACAAAAAACGGATCCATTGTGTGGGGTGGAGCAGTATGGAGTCCATGCTGTTTCACAGCGTAATTTTTCGGCTGGAATGGCTGAGAGACGAGGTAAGGAAAGAAGCAGGGCGAAAAGAGCTGCCGTTCCTTATGTACGGGTCTACAAGGACCATGTAAAGCGTCAAGAAAGAGTAGTGAATTCACGAAAGGGTGAGAAGAGAGACGTCAGCGGTAGCTTACTGCAACCTTGCCCTGTCAGTGCAGCAAGTAAGGCCGCGCTGTTGATGTCACCATGCAATGGCCAGGGCGGCGTCAACTTACTTGTAGTTGTGAATTCTGTGGCTCTATGCGGACTGTAGTATAGCCAAGGAACCGAAACTCAGACGAAAAAACGGTTACGGCTTGAAGACCCGACCGCAAAGAAGCGATCATGGTCTGTTTTAAACAAGATTCGCCACTCACGTTCCGGCCGGTAGGACCAAGATGCCGTGTTAGTCACGCTTCTACGTACTGACCAACCAGATATGGAAGACCGCTAATGTTACACTGAAAGGCTTAGCGGGTTTGAAGATGTGCGAGCCAGTGTACTATGGTTAAGCTCCGTCTGATGATGATAAGTGTCAAAGCATTCGGTCAAGAAGGCTTGAGTCGGCAAGAGTTTGTGTATACGTGGTGAAAAAAAACGGGCAAAATCTCTGAAGTTAGAAACATACTCTACTTCTGAAAACATGCTCAGTCCGTACGAGATGTAACCAATTGTGTAGCAATTTGCTGTAGTGTCGAAAGGTAAATGGTGTTGGGTGGGCGTTTTGCTTTCTTATCGTAATACCGCCGCTTTTAATACTGAAGTTCTAAACACCGGTTAATGGTAGTTTACAGAATTCAGATGACAGTCTGATGGACTGCAGCTGCCAACGGCTAACCTAGCTATCAAAGAACATGCAAATATCAGTTGGATTTAACACAGATCGAGGTGCGATTCCGATGTGCTTCAGCGGGGTGAGGTTTGGGCCCAACTCACATGTTATGTCTATCATATTTTCGCTTTTAGTGCCTTCAGCGACCAAAAGCTGCCAACACCGAACTGAAGTTGACACATGGAGGTAGTGCTCGGGCTTGAGTGCTTCAACGTCCCAGCGGGCTACACTGGCTGGAACTCCGCTCGACAAGGTGCAACCATGCCAGTCAAGCCAATAGCAGCGAGATGCCGTACTGGGAGTAATCATTCTTTTCGCTTTTAGTGCCTTCAGCGACCAAAAGCTGCCAACACCGAACTGAAGTTGACACATGGAGGTAGTGCTCGGGCTTGAGTGCTTCAACGTCCCAGCGGGCTACACTGGCTGGAACTCCGCTCGACAAGGTGCAACCATGCCAGTCAAGCCAATAGCAGCGAGATGCCGTACTGTAATTAATCATTCTACAAGGTGGTCTGGGGGTAAAGTCGTACTGTCCTCTGCGATAAGACTGTGAAAGTAGTAATGCGTTTCCCCCAGGCAACCAGTATGTCCATATTCATTGAGGCAGCGATGCTGGTCTCCCCAAGAAAGGACGGGCTAGAGGATCCCACAGCCCCTAATGCCTGTGGGAATGAAGTGCCGAAATAGCCCAGCTACACCATCAACGGTGCTCGTGCATCCAAGCTATTGTCTTCAATGTATAGCTCCCATCCCAATCTACCCAATAAAACGTCCACTGCAAACCCTGTATTTACGCACCAATTGTATCAGCTACCGCCCCAATGCGCAGAAACCTACCCCACCTGTCCAAATCATCGGTAAACGGAACTGTGGCAGCTATAACCGCTGTAAAGTACGTAGTTCTTACAGCTGATGTTGATGATGATGCCTTCACATGACTTACAAACCCTTACTGAGAAAGTTTGCCGAGCAAACACGAAAATTTAAATTAGCTGCTAAGGTGAGTTCCCGTCGGCCAATTACAACGCCAATGTTACCATGAGCCATGAAAACGTGTAATGCTAGAGAAATCGATGACCCATTCCCCGTCCCCGCAGTGCCGGTCAGACGTATCAAGCATGCCATCTGCTGGTCTACAAACACAAGCATTCTAGTTACCCACTACTTACCACGAAATCTCACCTCGATATCTCGTTGAACGTTAGTTGGCAACTGCTCTTGGAACTCATCCTTGACAGCTAGATCTGTCGCACACGTCAAAGTACAACTGAGTCAGCAACCAAGCCCACCTGATATGTGCTCTTCCGGGATGGCAATACAAAACCTGATCATTCGCGGTTGTTCGTGTCAAAGCAAGATGACTGTGGTTAGAGCGCAAATTCGCTCATCGGAAGGTCCGTGGTTCGAATCCGATCTCCGCCTCACGACTCCCCTGTTCACGGACGACCTGACAGTATCTCAGCCTTCGTGGTTCCTTCTGGTGGCATGGCGACTGGCATCGAAAGGGTGCAACAACTGAACGATTTTCACACATGTACGCCGGTGGTGCACGGATAACCCTGGCGAATCTTTACCATTGCGCAATCGTATGCAGTTCGTTCATTCAAGGATTGGATTTGGTTCTTAGACATTTTCAAGTATGATAAATAATGAAAAAACTGTCCAAAAGACCAGCTGTCATCATCTCGACCCTACACGGATGTACTCTGTCAACTGTGGTAGCTTCTGACGAAGAGCTCTCCCTTCCGATGAGCATCTTTGTGTGCCTCCTTGATGTGGAGTCTGCAGATACGGATCTCGAGCTCACTTCAGCTAAAATATGGACGGAGTTAAAAACAGAGTACCCGCATTTCAACCTCGGTTGTGTGGTCGCCCAACGGGTTTTCATTATTTTGTAAGCGTGCTACTGATAATTTGCCAGTAGCGTAAAAAAGGCCACCTGAATTGACCTTCATGCTCAAAGCCGGGGTTGAAAAAGTCGAAGCCATAACATTGACATGCTGTCTCTTGTACATAGAGCTTGGAAACTGGCCCACAATTGGCCCCCAACCTACCGTGAACATCCATAACTTCTAGCAGGGATCTGGATTAGGGTAACAGAGAATGGAGAAGGGCATTGGGTTAATTGTGGCAGCAGTCGCACACAGTCTAGAAACAAATGACAAACTTTGCAACAAAACAATTTATTAACCAAGTTGGATGTACAAATAATGGAGGTTGGCATACAACTAGTGAGCTTCAGAAGGTCATAGATTGTATCACAACAGCACGGACGCCACGTTTGATGGAACTAACATAAAGGTCATGACTGTAAAAAAAAACGGTTGTACACATCAGACAGAATTCGCATGTGGGTGAAAATACTGCCAGAGCTAGTGCTAGAACACAAAAACGGAGCGACGTGGAGAAAGAGTTGAGTAATTCAGTGTTCAGTAAACGGTTATCAGTAATAGGTGCCAATGCCGCATTCAGGGGGACATTCAGTCATTTTTCTCGAATCACATCTACAGACGATGTGGTGACATGTCCTCATCAAACCAGTCGCGGACGAAACAGCAGTAGGATAGGCGTTAAATGCAGATTGGACAGAATGAGGAATTGTTTTCAGTAGAAAGTCACTTAGAGGTCACAGTATATGGCCAGGTTATCGCATTCACACTCCTTCAATGCTATAGGTTCATTGGCACCACCTTATGAAAGCTCCAATTACTACGAAAAATCCGCTCGTAGTGTCTGTTTCTCACATCAAAAAAGTAAGTAAAGATAAACGGATTAAACTATGATTCAATTAACTGAAAAATATCCGAAACCAATCGAGAAGTCATCTTCTGGAGGGCTTGGTAAACGATCGATAAACTTAAGGCAGGTTACCATCGGGCAGGTTACCGTCGGGCAACTTATCAGACTGAGGGTTTTACGGCAGACGAAAAAACAATCGACGAGATCCCTCTCAAACAACAGACTTAATCAGCGGTGAACGTTAGTCAGCATGTGTTATTGGTTGATTTGGGTGATTAACACTTAAGACTGAGGGGTGGTAGGAACTTATTCCGGTTTAAGGCGGTTTAGCTGAATATTCCTCTCGCGTCGTCCACAAATTTTGTTGGTCTGTGAGGGTTAGCAAGCTCTGGGATTATGGAGTTTGGGAAGGCTAAGTGGATTTTAGTCGGCTTGTGTGATGTTATTTCGGTCCACAAGACTACAAACTCCTCCACATTGTATTCCAATATGCACAGCCATTGAAACTCGGCTACATCACTCATCGCCTCAAGCGGACCAAATTATGTGACGAGTTATCAAGGAGTGTTACAAATTTGCTGAATAAACAGCATAAGACTAGTCTGCAAACAGCACAATACAAAGTCAGCTCATACGGACAGCAAAAAAGATAAGTTACCTGTAATGAGTCCGTCTTATGTGTCATTGACACGTTTCCCAGCGATGATGAAAACTCGACAACCTGTGAAACATACGGAAACAAGACTCAGGTACAAGGTGAAGGGAAGCCAACTAATACAAATACCACAGAACGGACGATTTTATAGCTAATAATCGCCTTCGGTCCAGCGTTGAGATTTTTCCAGGCGACGGAAGATGAGTATTTTCATAAGCTCCAGTACTGTAACACAGAGCAGCACAGCATAGTGAAGCAGAGTATAGTATAAAATGCATTATCGGACGCTGTGGCGCCGAGAGGCGGAGGTCGGGTTCAAACCACGGACCTTCCGGTCAGTAAATTCGCGCTCTAACCACTGAGCCAGCTCACTCCTAGCTAGTCCCAATAAGAGTCACAATCATTCTTGGGCCTAGCAAACAATCTATATCCGTCTTGTGACACGCAACCCGCGCCGACTGGAACAATATTTCCTTTGTCTATCAGCTATCAGCGTCAAAACCAGATTATGTGTGGAAGGATCTATAAAGGTAAATATAGCCTACCTCTGGACGCCGAGCAGTATTGAAGACAGGTGCTCTGTGCACCGAAACACGTAGATAGCTGGCCAAGTCGCGCAGTGTTATCATCCGATCGGATTTTGATCGAGCCACTTATAGGGAGGAAGTCAGCCGTACGATCCATTTAATTGGCAATTCGTCCACAGATATGGACAAGCTCACATCCAGGATGCTTAGCCGGTTCAATGCCAACGCCCTCGCCAGGTATTTCAAGTTACTTTTGTTATCTGGAGGTTGTCAGCCGCATCCGTGTCGTGTTCGTACACCTTAGTTGCGAAGGTCCCATATCCGACTTCGATGGATCATCTGAAACCCATCTGTGTTCCATTCATTCTTGCTGATCGCTGAAGCCGCATATTGCAACTGCCCTCACTCCAGTTCGCATTTCTACACCAAGATGGTTGTTTAGAGTCTCCATCGCTGTTACACGTCCTGCCTCGTCACTCACCGGCGACTCCTAATCTCAGCTTGCAGTTTGTGGATATCGAAAGCGTTTGATTCGGTTTCGCATGACACCATTGTCAGATCGGCTGAAGCGTTCGCAGTTCGATACATTGCACAGTTCTATGAGGATGCTGTAACAACTTTCCCCATTTCCGAGGTTCATGTCACAGAGNGAGATCCACTTTCCCTACTATTGTTCGTCATGGCAATGGATGAAGTTCTTGGATTGTCGATGCCGCAACTAAATCACGAGTCACATGACGCCTCAGTGAGTGGTTTCGCCTTGGCTGACGATTGGGTCGCGCGTGCAGAAATTCATGCCCGTCTTAAAGAGAAGCTTGAAGCTGCTGTGTTCGAGTTGGGAAGAGCTAGTATGGGGTCAACGTCAGAAAGACGAAAACAATGGTTATTTGTGGGGGCAATAAACAGCGGGTGACAGCGGTCTCAGTCGCCAATAAACTCATCAATCCTCTGGGTCCAACAGCCACCGTAAATCGCTTCGCAGCTATCGGATCGATGGCTTGTGTTTTCGGAACGAGTGTTTCGTCGGATATTTATCCGAGGCATCAAGCTCCGGTGTGGCCGGTGTAAACGAGAGTTGGAAGTGCCCCGCCTGGTCATGCTGGTCAGACGATCTTGCCGTGGAAACTATAGCCAACCGGAGAGTTATGTGCATACTCTGCAGTCCTACTAGATCACGTTGATGTGCTTCTCATAATCGAGTTGCTAGGAAACTTTCGAGACGTCTATGTCGCCTGGAACACACCGTATTCAAGTAGTTGAAAGCATCTACGGTTGACGTCTTTCATCTCTGTTCGGAAGCGCCGAGGAAATGTGATGGACGAAAGCATGGTCTCGGACAGGCACAGGGTGACCGTGTGGAATGAGAAAAGGCAGAAGTATGATGCCGATTATTGTTCCTTCGATATCATCTCGGCCCCACGTGCAATCGATTGTGATGTTGGATTTTTGGTCCACCAACCGATGGTCATTTCATACTTCTACTACTTCTACTTCATTAAATCCTCCAAGGCTGTTATTGGACTGGAACTTTCCAAGGTCACAGTCAGTAACTAGCTAGCGCTTGCTATGGCTTGAAGATCATTCAGTATTACTTGTCCTTTCTTCAGTTGCTAATCTTTGCATTTGTGTTTCCATATTGAACATTCTTACACATGTTACGAGCCATCTTGTCCGACTGGAAGTGTTGGTGGCACGCCTTCGAATGGGACGTTTTCCTCCTTTTATCAAATGTTCTCCTGTACATCCCTCTACATCTGCCGGCTGGATTTAATTAATATTTTTGTGACCATGCTCTTCGAAAATAAACGATAATAACATACTTTGCCATATCGTACTGACTTCTGTCACCAGTCCCTGGTGCAGTCCGGCTTGAGGAAGGGAGATCAGATGCGAGACAATTGCACTTGCAGTGTACTTGCACTCAGCAGAGACTACCAAGAAGATAGGAAGAACCCGAATGGAGGACTGCATAAACGATTTCGACCATAAGATGCACTTCATGATTAGGGAAAAAACTCTGAATTTTGAGTTACATAGGCGAAGTTGCTGCGACTAATATTGCTCGGTTGTCATAGAAATAAGAAGTGATGGTGCTAGGTGAATCGCACACCAGTCGGCCAGGGACTTACACTGATAGACAAATCTCGAGTGCTGCTAGGCAATAGTAATCCGGAGCCCTAGGTTCAATGCTGAACCCCCAGTACCTGATTCGAAGACATGCGAGGTAGCCGGCAACAATACATACTCTACTGCTCAAAAGGATTCCTCACTAGACACACCTAACCCAGTGTAGGATCGCGTTATTGTGAAGGTTAAAACAGAATCATGATCGGTAAGAACGATTGGCTAACCCCTGCACGCGACATTATTACTACACCGCATTCACTAGGCCCAGTACTGTAGAGACCACGGAATAAGGTCAATAAGTGTTGATGTCTGTGGGTACCTTTGAGAAGTACTTCATCATAAACCGAGTCGGAATTCAAAGTACTTAGCAGTGCGCAGGAGTTTCAAGATCGATCGATATGAAATCTTCAAAAAACAACCATAATATAGTCGGTGGAAGAAGAAGATAGATAACCCTACTTTCAATGTGCTCCAACAACCGCAGCTTGACGTGTCCACGAAACGGTCGTACTACCGCGACCGAATCCCCAGAAAGCTGTTGAATATTACCATCTGATGTTATGGTGCAAGCAGAGCTGCGCTCAGAGCTTGGGAATTCCCATACGTGAATTAGTCCAGTATCGTATTGTTCCGCCAGCAGCAAATCGTAAGTCGACGGTGTGCGGTGAACCTGTTTGAGGCGAACATCGACAGCCAACACCGGAGGATCCGTCTGCAACACTCCTTCAACACCTGACAAGTGAAGCGGAAAGTATTTGCGAAATCAGCCGGTACACGTGTGTATGCATCACTTGCTTGCGGACCCTGGTGCAATTGCTCCAGGCACTCTAGTGGACTATCATATGTGAGTGCTGATGGTAAGACAGACCGAAATCCCACCTAGTCATGAGTGAACAAGCAGATTTGCATGCAAAATGTCCTAAGGAAGATCGAGTGATGAACGGACAGACAGCTGTGGCAATCGGATGGGCGTACAAAAAACGGAAATCGTTGCTGCCACCAAATGATGGCTGAAGTGGAATAGCACTACTTTGTATGTGCAAGCCACGGTTGTTGTATGAGCAGAGATACTGTTAGGATGTTTCAACTTAAAAAAGATCCGAGTCCCCAACCGAAGCATTCGATTAAACAGTATGATCACTAGGAAGTAGCGCCCGACTTACGGCTAGTGAAGTACTGATACTTTTAAAGAATAAGGGGCAACTTCGGTTCAATCGCCAGCATGAATGGCCAGGTGACCGCTTCTGTTACATCGCTAACTACTGACCGACGTGCATGGACAGACTGAGGAGGCTACATGGGCACCTCCTGTAGAATTTAGTAGAATGCTGAAGCATGCAAACCACCGGATAACAACGGGTTAAGTCTCGTTAGAGCTACAAAACCGGCGTCTTCAAAAACCTAATCAAAATCCTTCCAGAATACCCAACAGTGTGTCCTAACGAAACATCGGGTTCCGTGATCAGAAGTTTCACGTTAGTATTGCTAATGTATTCAACATCGTCGACAGAACACTGATGCTTCGCTGTCGTTACGCATTTAAAGACTCAACCATGGTTCAAAGTAATAGTTCGGTCAGCAACAAATACCTGTTATTATGATAACGAGAAAAAAACATCCTATTTAGCACAAGAAAAACGGAGTGAAGAGTCGTTGCGCAAGTTCTCAAAACCTGTGAAACAACCACGACAATGGTGTAACACAACACATAACCTACGAACCTCGGTGTGAATGGATGCCATACCGTGTGGTAAACGGAAAAACACTGCTTGAGACGTCGGTGGCGATCGTTTTCAAAACTGTTTAGCAACATTCTCAGTAGGACATTTTCAGATAAGAGTATCTTATGCGCGCTGACTTCTCTTTCCAAAAAGCGATGGTAGTACTTCACGAAGTGAACCTTCGATAGAGTTTGGTATTGACCTTGCCTACAAATTTTGTGTGGTAGGAACAGAAAGTAAATTGCTTGTTAAAATGTTTCTCTTGATATGCTAATTGCACACCAACAACATTAGTGGTCATAACTTTCTGCAATTTTACTTAAAGGAACTGGTGACGTGTGATTTGCATGATGCTGCGTTCACAACTTTCAAAAGGTTGTAAATATCCAGTATTCCAAGAATGATGCACGAAAACTTCATGATAGACTAAACCAGAAGAAGACTCATAAATGCGACACCAAGATATAATAACACATTTACTTATACGTAGTACAATGGTAAACGTCCAGGGTTTCCAAAACTGAAAATTCATCATCGGGTGCATTAATGCATGTGAAATATGCACTCAAAATAAAAAACCATCGGAGTGGGAAACAATGCTCGGTGGAGATAAGGAACAATGTGATCTATTAAGGTCAAATTTACGTAAGAATTAGGTGCATAAGGTTGGAAAAAGATGCATCACAACAAAGATTAGTCTTCTGGAGCGAAGTAGAATGGTATGGTCTTGTGAATTTTGTGAACAGAATCAATAACTACATCGTCTTTCTAGCTTCTTTAACCTTGCAGGCTTGAGAAATACTTTTCTTAATGTGATGAACTTGATTTCCGCATCCAAGGTCATAGTAAATTTTCGTTGCAGATTCAAATTCAACGGACTTCGGTAAAGTATATCGAATTTCAATCCTGAACATCGTAGAGAAACAACAAAGATGGTCAATAATGTCATGTCTTGGAGCATTATGGCAGTGATCCAGATGTTCCGACTCGCTAAAACAGTTCTGAGAACGGTATTAGGACGCCACTCATCTCGCGAATTGATTTGACAAGTGTTCGAATAGGCCATAGACAAGGGGAATGCACATGTGCTGGTCAGCTAGGGACAATATTAGATTATGTAGTCGTTCAGCTGTAAGACCCCTTCAGCTGCCAGCTGCCATGTCACCCGAAGAAATCAATAGGGAGGAGATGATGCCAGGGTGCCCAAGCCTAGACAGAAGCAGTCGAGATGCTGAGGTTGGGTTTAAACCACGGACCTTCCGGTCAGCAAGTTCGCACCCTAAACACTGAGCTACCTTGAGCTCAACTAAATTATATGACCGAAAATGTTGTACTATTGTTTAATAATAACATAACTCGCTTCACTTCTTTCCCTATGGCAGTCTCAACGTTCTTTGGATATCCTTGGAATAGTCAGCATCTTTTTATTCGCCCTCAAACACATAATATAACTTGGGATTGAATTCACTCAACACAAGACGGCTTTCACACACCTACCGCAGAAAAGAGGACAGACCGCCATCTCGCAGAGATCAGAGCTCACCTTAGTGCGACGGTTTGCGTACCTCATTAATTTGAGGACGCTGGAATGTCCCCAGGAAACGTTCAGTCTTTGGATAGTTAAAGGTTGGTACAAGTGTGATGAGTCGTTCGTAAAAATTGGACCGCTGCCTCACGTGGTGAGATCTGCTGTTTCTCCCCGTTTCACTGGACAAAACAGGACGGAGTAACAAAGACACATGACTCTGACGCTTCCACCCTCCTTCATTGTTGTGTCTTAATTCCGTTCCATTCCGTTTCATACGCACTCGTTTGTGGATCTCAGCTGTAGGCGTGTCAGTCAACCGCACAAATTACTACATGATGGTACGCCACCGATCGGATCTATCGTCCGCATTCGATATTCACGCCTGTTTATTATCTTGCTGTTATTATAATTTTTAGTGTGCGAACTCTTAGGCAGGTCTGTCAAAAAGCTATCTTTGAGCGCACTCTAGACACCTAATGGAGTGACATACTGAATCTCTCAAACTCTAATACAACATCAAGTATAGTAGTCAAGATTGCGCCACACTCCAAGTCTAAACGATACTGATTACAAAATGCGGATCTCAAGTGATGCCACAGTTGCTGCAGTGCGATGCACCGGTATCGATATAGCTCTAAGTTTACGAGCTGAGGCTTCATCCTAGAGCAAGCACTTGTAAACAGTTGACTTTCCGCTTCTATAAACTACGTGTTCACCTACGCAACGACTAACAGCGGCTCTGATTTACTGAAAGACACCGAGAACTGACCACTCTTTTAGCCGCCACAATGACTTCAGATAGTCACACTCG
>NW_008752159.1:0-5578 GCF_000715545.1 Opisthorchis viverrini | reverse complement strand
GTTTATTGCATGTTAACGGATAGTGTATTGTAGAGACCAGTGTATCCGTTCGAGTCAAGTAAACAACTTATTTTCCTTGCTACGCTCTTCAACGGTGAGTGCCCATCTGAGTGAGTAGATTTACGAGCACTCTGTTCCATCGCTTGACCAAAGCCACAAAACGGGTAGCATGACATTGGTAGACTCAATTTCTGAAAGCGACCAACAACACGAAGTTTTGGCTTACAACGCATCGCGGATGACGGATACCAAGGATGACCCTTTGAACAGAATACGATTAAGGGCTACGTTATAACAAGTGAGTGTGCAGGTGATGTATCGTATTCACAACTCAGCTTCGATCCTATCTATCGAGACACCCCTCGCTGTTGACGGACGCCACGAAGGAACTGAAATTATCACCAATACGAACTTTGGGTGGATAGAACTTTCTTGACCACCTACGCTAGCTAGATTAATGATTTGGCTCACTAAAGTTACTAGAATTTGAGCCTGATCTTAGCCTGCTTGTCCGAAACACTAAAAAAATCCGAAGTAGTCACTCACGCAATGATCTGCACGTCAAAGGTACGTGTCTTTACTATCGCGATACGTTCATTGGATATCCGGGAAGCTGAAAGAAGCAATCGGCTTTACAGGTCCATGCATTGTCACCAGTGTCTAGACCAGTTTCGAAGCTCAACTTACACAATGATGCTTCGCTATGATGCTCCAGGTCAACTAAAACACAATGGCAATTTTTGTGAGCCAGCTATTACGATATCGACAAACGACAGCTTGACTAATGGTGTCTTCGAACCACTCCGATAGCCCACACGTTGTCGGACAACAAACAAACTCAGAATGATTAATGACATTTATCTGTAGGAAGAAACTGAAACACAGTGAAGGATGACGGACAGCTTTAGAATAAATATTTGTCCGGAACCACAAATCCTATACCAAGAGAGCGAAATGGAGCGACAAAAACCCTTCAGTTGCTTTTACTCACCAAAAGCTGATCCAGCAATCACGAGCGTTTGAGCACTGTTATCTTCCGAATTTACGATCGGTATTTCGTCCGCTTTGTACTCTTCATAAATGGTTTCCGTTTGTGTAGGCTGCACCAGGAAAGGTGAAATGGACGTACAAAAACCGGGATACCTGCGTCCTAAAGGACAATACGAAAGATCGATCCTCGAGTTGCGATAGTGGTAATGTGCTGCAAGTATACCAGACAGTGAGTTTGGACCATAGTAAATCACCACTGAACTGACATGTGATATGCTGGTGACCATGAACCTTGCCATTGAATTCATAGCTAAAGCAGCCAGCAGCTCTTCGTTCTGAAAAGTACCAGTTAGTGTCACTAATAACTTACTCAAACGTACAAACGCCTCGAATGGATTTATATCATTGTCTTTGCATGCAAGAATCGAAGCCATCTCGTGTGTCGGGTCCAGATTAGTAAGCGGAACCAAAGAAATGTGGGCATGTTCATCCATCTCGTCCAGTAATCGTGGGTTCAAAAGTCACAAGTGTTATCCAAACAACGAATTGGACATCACCGTACACTTGGAACACAGGTCATAAAAAATACTTTGAAAACGGTATAATCCAGATAGCAGGCGGAATATTCCGAAGAGTATAACCAAACTAGTGAAAACCAAAAGCCTCCTACCATCTCATGTCACAAATACGCTCAATCGACCAGCTGAACGCAAACGCACACACTGATGTAAACATACTAAGGAGGTTATCGGACCGGAGTTGAGTATATCAGCATAGAAGCACGAGACATATGACCTGGAAATTCCCCACAAACCCGGATCTCCTGTAAGTCCTTTTATGTACTCTATGTCAATGCATGCAGTAGGGAGCAAGGAAATTTTCAAAGTTAGTCTTCTGGCATTCGAATTATGTGGATTAACCAGTTTACGCAACGGAGTGTGTTTAGGTTGTACGTCACCGAAAGTAAAACAGAGACAAGATCTATGATTATTTCACTTCAGAGCTACCGTCCCCGATCCCTGAGCGCTCCCCTCCAGGTTAAACTACCACTATGTAAATTAAATGGCCCTGAATGGCAGTTCGAACCCGACCTCCGCATCTTGACATCACCTGTCTAGGCTTGAGCAACCTGACAGTATCCCAGCCCTCGTGCCTCCTTTGGGTGGCAGTTAGGCACCAATAGGGTGATACAACTGAACGCTTTTTCTGATAATGCCTGTTAATGTCTGTTAATGCCTTCCCTCTGAACGTTGAAAGCTGGAAGCTGAACTGTCCCTTCCGAATTTCAATCCTTAGTTGTAACAGCCCGGACCGGACGAATTCCGTGAATAAAAGCTGGTCCTAGACGTAAAATAGTCAAGAGTTATGCTATCAGGAAACAACGGAATTACCTGCCTGTGCCCACATATTATGGAGGTCGGCGATGATATCATACTTCACGATGTACAAACGCATCTATCTTAAACACATTCAACAAATCATGCTGACTTTCTGACCCATACTGCATCACGTTGTTCGCGTCATCCCCTTCTAAATACACTCTACTGACAATTACATGAAAAAAAACAACGCTCCACAATACCTTAAAAAATGTTCGCGACATCTGGCCCTATCCAGGCAAACTGTAGATGCTATCCCGAAAGGATGACTATCTTGCAAGGTGGTGAAGTGTCAGATCTCCCAAAGCCCTCCAAGCACAAATAAAACGCTTTCGTCAATGTCGTACACATGCTTCTGACGGCTGTTGGATGCAGGTCACCCTTCTAACACGTCGTTTGGGGACGAGTCGCTTCAGTGGTTAAAGCGCGAATTTACTGATCGAAAGATCCGTAGTTCGAACCCGACCACTGCATCCCGACTGTTCCTGTCTATGACTGGGAAACCTGGCAGTATCATTGTGCCTCCTTCGGGTGGCATGGCAGCTAGGCACCGAAACAGTTTTATAGCTGAGCAGTTTTTTCCACCATGTCTTTTTCCACAGACAGCAAAAGCATCAATGCGGCGTAATCTAATCGGGTATATTAGGCAAAAAGCATAACACGGATATCTTTTATGTAGCCTTCATCAGATAACTCAAAGATGATTGTTGACAGCAGGGGAATGGGGAAGTTCACTCGAGATTTCAGTCTGCAAGTGAAGTAAGTCTATGCTCAAAATTCAAGAAATACTGCACAGCTGTTTTATCTCTACTGAGGTGCACATTTCACGGACCACCATGGTGATTCGCGGGATGCGCACTGCCGATCATTCCTAATAAGGATGAAAAAGCTGTACAGTGCTTATTGGCTTTTTGACATAGATTGGGTTTACCCAATGGAGGAAACCTCGAGTCAAAGATACCCGTGGTTGATCCGAAAAAGCGAAACGCTTTTCCGCAGTTTTTTGACAATGAGAACGACGAATCTTGGGAGCACAAAAGAGCACTTCCATGCGCATCATATTCTACTCTAAAATGTCCAGCCTTGCGATCAGCTGTGCGCAGATTCACCTGACCGTGTAGAAGTTAAAACAACCAAGTGACTAAGGTAAACAACACCACACGAGTCAGTGGCCAGTGAACAAACTCTACATGAACAACAACAGCAGCAGCAGCACAACAACAACAACAACAACAACAATGCCACTTTCACACAAAAACATTAACAGTTTCAGAACATATTGCCGCTACCTATTTTATATATAGCGTAAGGTGAGTCACAGTTCATGTACATTCGATGAAACAGACGCTGTGTGTATGGAAAGTATGGTTAAACTGTTATCAAGGTCAGTGAACGGTGGTATCAGAAATTAACAAAAAGTGACAGAAAACCTTGACGGAAACGGGAAGAAAGTACCTCCCATTGGATGGGAAATCAAACGTTCATAGCCTGCTCGTGAAGCATACTCTGCACCAGAGGTTTGAGGACTGGAGATGACGGCTCTGCGGGTTCTACTGAAACCTATAGCGCTGATTGCATAGAATTGCTTACTTTTAAGCACAAATGTTAGTTTTCTTCGGTAATTGTTTATATCTTTCGTAGTGACTAGTTTCCCAAAGTGGTCTTTCACATATTCCTTTATCGCATGAATGGAGTTTTCAACCCTGAATACGTCGAGACACTGGTGCAACTGAGACGTGCTGAGATGTCGATTGACAGAAAGTTGCTCATATAGCTCTTTCGATAGTGGGTGATTGTGCCCAACGTCATATGAGGTCAACGTTAAAAAACCATCTCGATTTCGTACGCAGAAACGAGCGGGACAGCAAGTATCGTCTGACCTGTGGGCATTTGAAAAAATACTGAACACAGCTTACAACACTCGACGAATACCTCGACTGCTGCTCCGCCTTCTGGCATGCCGTATACAGCGGAAAAACACCTAACATTGCTGTGTTGAAGTCAAGAGCAGCTTACCAATTTGTATATTAGTTGTAAATCATTCCCGCGCTTGCTACTAACACACACAAACTGAACGTGATAATTTTGCATGTATGTTTGCAAAACTGATGTGAACTCGTCCCAAGATGTGTACTTGCGCGTAGCAACGCTTCTCATAAACGCATCAACTTCGGTCATTTTTGTTTATTCCAAGTAATTGTGTAAGCGGAGAGTATAGCGGCTCAGAAGGTAATGGCCAATAATTGGTCTGGAATAAACTAAAAATGAAAAAGCCGTACAATGAGCCTCCAAGCGAGGGACGTCAAGTAAAGCCATGGGCGCATTGTGACAACGAATTCAATGCATGAACTGCACTGTTTTATGTGACGATTTCACGCATCCACCGTTACCCTGTACTGACGTTTGGTTTATGAGAGCAGCAGTAAAAGTATTTCTCGGGAGAAAAGTCCTGCTCAGAAGAAGCAACGGCACCTGGAATAAACATTCAGACCAAATGCTCCAAACAAAAAAGATATGAAAGATTATTTATCACCGGACTCAGCTTCATGCGGTTCGCACAAGAAACTATTGTTTGGAAAAATCTGAAGTTGCCACTCTGTTATCATGCACTGGTTATAGCAACGAGTAACTGGCCTGTTCTCATAGTTTTTCCACAAGGTACCTTACTTTTCCGAAAAAAACCACACTCTAATGGAAAATGAACCAAATAAATTTCCTAAAACAGTTTAAACTCAAAGGAGAACACGGTGTATCAATTACTACTTCAACTCTGCGTCAAGCCGATGCGTCCGAGACAGCAGTAGCTTCAAATGTGGATCAGAAAGGGTACCATTCTCTCCAATTTTGTTCAACCTTGCCAGTGATCATTATTATTATCCCCCATCTGCAGCTGTAAAAATCGCATACATTTTGTACACTGATTACAGCTGCCACAGCTTGGGGTGAACAGCGATGTACTGAAGCTGGTAGCTGAAGTATTTGATGCGTGAATTCGGGAGGGTCGGTGGACCATTCTCTCGGGAGATTGAGAGGAAAAGGTAATGGTCTGGATACCGCGCGCCATTGAGCGCGCGACTATGTCACGTTTGCCAGTGGCTTCAACCGTAGATGTGACCCACCTCGGAGTCCCCATTCAGGGAGACGGCAATGACCAGATCAGCTGAGTTTGTTAGTAATGTCTTCGATACTTGGTCAGCCCCTGGCTTATT
>NW_008752158.1:274876-280280 GCF_000715545.1 Opisthorchis viverrini | reverse complement strand
GTTCCGGCCAAAGTAACAGTTCATTATCGGCATGACTGGATCACATGTCCGAAATGTTGCTTCGATGATAAATCTGTTTGTAGAGCGTAATCAGGCCTCTCATGACCAAAGAGTTATAGTTCAGCTGTAACACCCTTTCGTTGATTAGTTGTGATACTAGCAGGTTGCCCAAGCCTACACATGAGCAGTCGAGGTGCGGAAGTTTGGTTCGAACCGCGGACCTTCCTGTCAGTAAGTTCTTGCCTTGACCACTGAGGCTTCTCGGCTCAGCAAATTGTTCATATATAATCAACATTATCTTGGCTATCATGAATTGCAACTGCCTGGTTAACTAGTCATGCAGTTATACGGTACTCGCCTTTTGATGTTGGCCAAGATAGTTCGTTGTGTGTGGTTCAAATAAACCTTGTTATGCTGCAGAGCTCTATATGTGGTAGGTCATCTCAGTTTACTGCGGCCCATTTGTTTACGCTTCTTCTAACAGCTTTAACAATTTGTATGTGTTGCTAGATTAGCTCCAGTCTTCAACTTCAGTATCGCTGCCCTTATTGTACTAACCCAGTGTATCGCGGTAGAGAAAATCCCTATCTGGATCTGCTGGCATCGAACCTTCGCGGGTTTCTCGACCTTTGTTTTTGAAGGATTGCTAGAGATGTTCTAATTTTGCAATGATTATGGTTAGGTTGACATCACTCTCACTCTCCGATGGATAAGAAGCCGTCAGTCGGGTTCGTCTGACGGGATTGTAGGACTTTAACTGCGCATCCGTATAACAAAGGAGTGTTCTAATTGACGCTCTCAATCGATAAATTATTCTCGGTTGGTTCGTCTGGTCCCTATTCGAAAGGTCCCAGCTGTTTTTTGCACGAGGCACCGTTATTTATAATCGGACGACTATTAACGCAAAACTGAAAAAAAAAACATTTAGATGTAGCACCCTTTCTGCCATGCCACCCGAAGGAAGTACGAGGACTGGGATACTGTCAGGTTGTCCAATCCTAGACGGAGGAAGGCGAATACTGAAGTATTCGCTCCTGGTTGATCATCCAACTATATTCATTCAAGGTCCATGCAGTCACTCACGTTGATAACGTGTGCGCCGCATTTATTGTGGGTAAGTTCTTCCACTGCGTTTGAGATTTCTGAAGAGTTCAAACGACACAAGGTCTTTGAGCGTTTTATGTATCTTGGAAGTTGTATTAGTTCTGATCGTAGTGTGACAGATCAGAGCATTGCATGAATCTGCAAGGCTTGGGTCGCGTTCACCAAATTGAGACACCTATAGCATCGAAGTGGCATATCTCTAATTTTCAGGAGATTTGTGTGTCAGGCTACAGTGCAGGGTGTTTTGTTGTATGCCTGTGAAACTTGGCCTGTGCCAGCAGCGGAACTGAGACGTCTTCAGATGTTCGGTGACCGTTGTTTCAGAACCAAATCTTGTGTAGGTTGGTGTCGGCAAATCCGTAACGAGCCAATTAAAGGTCTGCTGTTCGGTTGTGCAACGGGTACTTCCATCAAAGAATGTGTTCAGCACAGGAAGCGGTGTTGATTAGGCCATGTACGGTGTTTGCTGAAGAGAGTGCTGTTTTCCGTGCCCAATTCAGAGTGGCTCAAGCAGAGAAATAGCCAGCCTTCGACCTGGCAGATGGGTATGAAAGAGATTACAAAATCTCTGGGCGATGTCGGTGCGACTAAGCTTCCAGGATGGGGACCGCGTGATCTTCAGTGGTTGCATACACTGCACAATATAGCTACTAATCTGTTGATGGTGTTCTTGTTGTCAGTTTTTATCCAGATTGCTTGAATAAGAATCTGGAGCCGTACGCACCACTGAATGATTGTGGTAGGCTAACACTATGCCCCTTCTCGGCCAATTTTCATTCTTCGCTTCACAATGAGGCTTTCAAATAAATCATGGTTGTACGATAGCGGAACATCAATGTTGAACATTGATGTCATGCTGTCGATAACGATGATGATGATGGCATGAGGTGCGTTTGTTTTAGGCAAACCCTCGCAGAACCTTCTAGGAATGTATATCTCTGTCGTTGGATATTTTTTTAAATGAGGAGCTCCATTTACATGAGTCTTTCCCATTGTTGTTTTCTTGCTTTACAGGAGCGATCGTTTAAAGTTTGCGGGGGTTTAGTATGGTGGAACAACTTTATTTGCTTTGGCTGTTTCCCCGTTGGACAGTCCTCTTACGAGGTGAGTGGTCCTCTGGCAAGCCCTGCTTACAACACCTTTGCATACCATAACCATATGCCTTGCTTGTCAAGACCGCTATTCTGTTTGTTGCTATCACAGAAAGCCATGCCAATTCACACATGGAAAAGCATCCAGAGAAGTATCGCTCGAGTTTAATAAGTTTTCGTGGTTGTTATACTGATTCACTGCATGGGAAGCTAGGTTCATCGAAACGGAACATGACCATTTTCCGTTTCTACAGCCTTCGTACTACCCACTCTATTAGGATAAGCAGCGTTCAGCCCGTGAATAACTAACATTTTCTAGACTGTTTGAGTTCATCTCTTCCCTTATGGCTATGCGGAAGCTTTGTCGGGACGCCTTTTATGACCGATTTTGAGCTTTCACCTTTGAGAGCGTTTTTTTTCTTGGGTTTCACCAGGAAATCATGCCTATATACTGTACCACGGCTGGTACATTGTGCATTATTGCTTAGAAATCTCGACGGCGTGCTTACTGCAGTTTTGTGTACTTATTCAGCGGTTTTTTACCTATTGACAACTGCGTCAATCCGTACGGGATTTCATTCACTATAGTTGTGCCAACTCAGTTCTTCGTAGACTTGAAGCTGGCGCACAGGGTCTTGTCTGCCACCACGATTTAATCGTAAAGTAGCAAAGGTACTCCTTTCAACTTTTCTCGTTTGAACGGTGGGTGTGCGGAGCTTTCCCCTTCGAAACGACACGTCAGCACTGACAGTATACGTTACAACCAGTAGGGTAAAACCACATAATCTTGTGAATATTGATGCTTCTTGGTTCCGATTTCTTTAACTGTTGGTTAGTGTTCGGATCGACAAACCATGCTAGTGTAGCTAGTCAATCATCGGTCGACTTTCCTATGCTTAAATTTGGGTGTCATTTTCAAGAATACGACTAATATCAATGAATCAATACTTTTGCGAAGATACTATTAGACGAGCATGTAGCATATCGCCGACTTTATTCCATTTGCTGTTTTCTGCTTGTTTGACATCACTACTTTTGGTCCATTTTGTAGTTACGCACTTACCCATCGTTCGAAAGGCTTGATGACCAATTTGTTTCAACATGCTCTCTAATTGGGTCCGAAGAACCTCTACTCGTGGATACATTTGACAACCTCCTTACTCTGCTGACAACTGATGGGAGGGTACAGGTCTTCCGACTGTCACAAATCGATGTTCCAGCAAAAAGTAAGCGTTTTCGTGTAATTGTTGGTTTGCTATCTACTCCTGTTTTATCCACTCTTTGGTGAAGGATTACGTCTTTGTCTCGACAAGTGAACTGCATGATTTACAAATTATTTTTGCATGTTGAGTGTCTTGAAAGGATCCAGTCCAGATTTTATAAGGTTCTGGGTTTCCTGATGACGGGTGTGCATTTGTCCTTTATTTGTTACTTGGTGGATATTTTGAGATCACCCAACGCGCGCTATGTACCTGACGGTACTTAAATGCATTACCAAATGGAGATACATACACAGCGGTCGTTATTTTCCTGATGACGGGTGTGCATTTGTCCTTCATTTGTTACTTGGTGGCTATTTTGAGATCACCCAACGCGTGCTATATACCTGACGGTACTTAAATGCATTACCCAGTGGAGATACATACACAGCGGTCGTTACTTGGTGGCACAGAGCACATTGTTTCATTGACGTCGAGACTTGTGTACGGTTAAGCGAGTGCACTTTTGGGCCAGTGATTTTTTGTGTTTCGGGCTTCTTCGGGGATGCAGCTGGTTTCGCATTTGAGGGTACACAGGAACCGCCTTTCACACACTGACAGGCAAGTAGACGTAGTCCCGAGTCGCCCAAGTTCCAAGCTATCATCCAAGGTAACATGTGGAGGTAGTATGCGGATATTCAGCGAGTGGCTCATCGTTCAAGCGCAGTAGTCTGTAAAATTCACTACATAAGCTTGTTTGTTACGTGATTCCCCTTGCTGGTGAAGTTCTGCACAGTGAATTTAGTTTTCCTGCTCATTTGGCACTTCTTTCTGCGCCAGATATTCTCAAGTAAACCTTCCGCAATATGTTGCAAGAGAACTAAAGACAGTCTCCTCATTTTTGGATTGAGCAGACGTCCATGAGTCTACCCAGGAAACGAAATGTTTGTAGAATACGACTCTACTACACTCTTTAGGAACCTATTCCAGCATCTTTCCAGTAAGTTTGTCTGTTTGGAAATGAAGAAGCATCACCTAGTCTTTTTGACTTTCCAAATTTGGATGGTTAACTACCAAGATTCTTTGGCTCAAAGCACATTTATGTTCTCATTTCATCAACTGCAATAAGGAACTGGTTTCTAGCTCCACACCAATTTCAGGAATGTAACTGAGGACGTCAGTCGGCGAGTGCGCACTGAATGTGGAAGAGTGCTCTGAAACTGACTGAGCGCCCGACGTACGATACTTTTAATCACGAGGTCATTAGGTTGTAATGGGTCTTTATTGACGCAGCCTTTTTAACTGTTTATGAACATGTAACACCCATGCAAACCAGCATTACCCGACGTGCAACATTCGGTTGAATTAAAATTTATGTATTTCCTTTCCAGAATATCAAGTAACCATCTCAGTAGTACAAGTAATTGATTTGAACAACCTCATACTTCATCCGTCGTGCATTGTACGATTGTGCCTTTCGTCGATTACTGCCAACCTGCGTAAGTTATCCCCTCTGCCATTTGGTGCACTGCATTCCTTTTAATTTTCTTGTCTTTCAAAGTTCGTGTAGTTTGAACCGGACCATTTTTGATCGTATTGATGTAGGTATCTACGCTCTAAGAATCTTATCTGTCGACATGGTATAGAAATCGTTGAACCGAATCCTGGCTAATATCGAATAGGCATCATTTTACTGTTTTTTTGAGCGCTTGGTTGCGTACGTAGAGACTGTTGGGAGATCCCTTCGGTTCATTTTTCTTGCACCACTCCATCATTAGGTGATCCAAAGTCCCCTATTCTCCGTTTCCGTTCTAAAGAAACAAGGTAGGCGAAATCATCGTGCGTTTGGTCCTGTTTAGCTGACTTTGACGGATAAAAACGCTTTATGCGTTTTCATGGATAATGCTCATGTTCATTCCGTCACGAAGAGACTGGACCTTACCGTGGTGTGACGGTTTGCGCACCTCAGCGATCCATTGAGCTATACTGGAGAGTGTCCCGCGACACTCA
>NW_008752158.1:249326-271488 GCF_000715545.1 Opisthorchis viverrini | reverse complement strand
GGTTCTACTCGCCTTCCAGGATGGGGACCGCGTGATCCTCACTGTGCCTGGTTGGAGACACTACAGTATATGGCTGCCAACCGATGTCAGTGGCGTTCTTGTTGTCAGTTTCTGTCCAGATTGCCTGAATGAATGTCTGGAGGTGTAGGCACCTCGGAATGATTGTGTTAAGCTAGCACTAAGTCCCTCCCCCATCCACCTTTATTCTTTTCTTTACAATAAGGCTTTCAAATAAGTCATGGCTGTACGGCAGTGAAGCATTGGTGTTGAGCACTGATGTCATGCTGTCGTTGATGATGATGATGATGATGCTCATGTTCATTTGACATGGGTTTGGGACCATATTCTATCCAGGAATTTTTAGCTGCTCTCAGGTGCCCTATTTAGGGATCGATGTTTAGTGTTCACTCGTAGTTTGCTGCTACGCAGAATTAAGACCAATCCGTCAGAATAGGTAGAGATATTTTATTCGATTGTCGGTTTCCATCCTCACTATTTTACTTACCTCTAGCTAACCAGCTAACGAGTACACTTATATCTTGTTCTGTAATATACCTTAGCAGCATCACCATTAATAAAAGAAGGCGGAAAAGTCCATCAAAGAAGCTTGATTTCTACACAGTAACGGTTAAAATACTACTTTGAGCCTTTTCATATTGCGGACTGCTCGCCACTGACATTCCATAGACCTCTGTTACTCTCCTATACAATTCTGTTCGATCGCCACCTGTTGGTTGTGTTTAGTGTGAATTGTTTTCCGCAACCACCCGTCATGCAAATGTACTACTTGTGCCAAGCATTGCCCAAACCGGTTTGTCTTCTTCACTTTGCGAACAGCGCCTCGGCAGACAAAGTGGATGACTATCTTTGGCTGCGTAAACCTTGGTACAGCGCTTTGTTTGTTGTTTCTCCGCCATTTCCCTCTGTTCTAATAGTTTCCGTTCTCGTTAATCTCGTTTTGGTCCGACAGGTAGCCTGTTAAATCGCGCAATATTGGTTTTTCGACCGATGCGGTTACCCGTCCGAACCCCTAGATATTGTTTGAGAACCATTGAAAAAGGACAATGGCAATTCATTTATCTCCCTGCCTGTTTGTATCTTGTGGGCTAAGCACGTTTATCATCCTAGTGTCCTCTCATGCGTTCAGTGGAGAGTCAGAACCGTTTGTATTTTATAGGGTTGGCGATCCGGCTTGTGGTTCCTTCATAAGTACATTTTAACTTTCAACTTAATTATACATAGCGAAACGGTTGAATCTTTTATAGTGGGAGATCACCCTAATGCTTCCAAGCGTACACAGTGTCGAATTCATTGCCTTTGAGTAATAGTTTGTCCGCGTGTTGCAAAAGCAGTCTATCCTGGGCTCATTCTCTTTCGTGCAACTGATGGAGCCTTGCTTACGGTACCACCAGTATGCAGGTTTCAGATAGCTCGTGCAGTGTAATCCGTTTATTTATAGCTAGAAATGAGATACTCTGGGGAAAGTCTGTAGTCATCCTACCATATCGTTTTGACCAAAAGCTTTGTGAAATACTGACTGCACTCAGCGACTTCAAGCTGTTACCAGCCGGGAACTGGAACAAAGTTAGTCTATCGAACAAATCAAGTGGCAGGTTCATTTATGTGATTAGCAGCCGCGCAGCCTTGGAGAAATACGAGGAACGGGATAATGCAAGATCATCTAGTTTTAGACCTGAGCGAACAAACCAACGACCATCTACGACGCTTCCTTATCTAACAACATTCTCCTCACTAACAGACCTTACCCTGCCGTGGTGTGACGGTTTGCGTACCTCGGTGACCCATTGAGCTATACTGGGGACACTCGCAGTCTCATACCAGGTTAATCAATGTTTAGAGGTCTTACCAATATAGTTTACTGGCCATCCATGTTGGTTGTCGGAACGTATATGGCGACTCGTTCTGTAAAAGTGGTAACGCACTCGCATTTTCCGCCCGAAACCTCTCCCTTACGGTCAGGCTTTTGAGCCAAAGGCTTTCGTCGACGATCCTAATAGTCCTCCTGTCTAGGTGTGGGCGCCCTGATTTTTTCTCAGCCTGCATACAACCATGATGATAATTTTGGGATCTTACAGCTCTGGTGTATTTTTTGATAGTGCTTGAAGCGCTCACCGAATTCCCTGCGATAGAGTCTTCGTCATTTGGTGAGATGAGCCGCGACTCACACTCATGATTCTCATCTGTCGGTCTTCTAGCCAGTCGTTGTGTGTCTTAGGATCTCTAACCAGTTTGCCATACATTCTTCCGGTCAGTGTAATGTTCATTTATTTCAAGCGGCCGGCCTATGAGGTAAGGATGCATGTAGCCGTGGTCGAGACCGTTTGCAAGCAAATGACCTCATTTCAAAGAGAAATTCCCGAATGAGCGACGAAGAACGACAACCCCTCTTACATCGGTTTCATTCGTATATATCTACACACCCTGGATTAGGTAATACTCCCTTCCAAAATGTTTCCACGTAGTAAAGCGCACAATGCATAGAAATGTGGGTATCGATTTTATATTGATTTTTCGGAACGTTTTGAATGATTGTTTTGCAGCCTATGTTTTTGCGTGATGTCCGATAGCATGTCTTTATGGACGTAAATCAATTCATGCCTTCTACAAACCCATTCGCCTCGAATGGGCAAGTTCAACTTACTTTGCCTGGTATCTGTGACTAGCAACTTCAAGCGTTTCAACAACCCCCGGCTCACCCGAGCGGGAAATGGCACCATTGTATAAATATGTAAAGATATAGCAAGCACTATCGGCGCTAGTACTATCAGAGATACCACCCGTCCTATCAGCTAGGAAGTTCAAGTTGGGATCCAACTCAAGGGTAGAAAGTAGTCTGGTACACCTTATATTTAACCTGTCTTCTGAGCGCAACATACTTCGGCTCATCTAATACTTGACTACGGAAATAAGCCGTGATATGTCTACTCTAGCTTACCTGAGACGATTAAGACTAGTTTTGGTCGTGGGTGGAATTTACGTAGCTCATCTGCCATAGACGAAGCGACTGATTAGTGATGCTGAGCAGAAAAGTCCACTAAATGAAGAAATATTGCGGCCTTATGGGACTGCCTAGTTCCTTTGGTCAAGTCGGTGGTGTGCCTCTAACTATTGGGAATTCCCTTCATGATCCATCGGAGTGTTCAGACACCACTTATAGCAGATTCTTTGTTGTATTTGAATGGCTCGAAGATTGCACATTGGCCGTGTTTTTTTGTTTTAAAACATTTCTGTGCACCCACCTGTTGCTTCGAGTATCCCTCAATCTTGGTCAGTTTGCATCTTTGTATTCTGTTATCTGTCCATTATTGCTAATTTTTCAGTTTCTTGTCTTGCATTTTATGATACAGCTGTTTTGGGTGGTTCTACCACATATTTTTCGAGATGTACTTCGAAACTCAATTTAATGTTTCTGAATCCTCTTTGACCGCTAATTCGGTTGGTCACGTATTGATGTTCATTCGCTTTTCCCTAATTTCTTCGTTTACTTGAAGCAATCCCTGGTGATGCTGTTCAGAAACGTCAATCAAAAGCAGACGAAACGACGATTGCCATGGATCCCACCGTTTCGGAACACTTCTCCTTTCCTTGTGGCTCAGATCCTGCCAACCCAACATCCAACCGTGTGAACCGACCCTGCAGCCTGCTTCTCAACTACGGTGGGTACCTATTCTTACTACAGCCCAGTATATCATCGGATGCCGGAACTTCCGGTGTTCGTACTGATTCAAACCAAAAGGTGTGTGCGTTGCTCTCTTTTTCGATGACATACTGCTTTCTTGTGTTACTGACTATTCCTGGTCTATATTGATCGTTGATTGAGTCAAATCACGTAAACTGTAAACGCCCATCGATTCCTACGGAGCTTTAGTGTGGCGTGTAACTGCTGTTACAGATACAATATTATTGGTGGGGTTTATCGTTCCAGCACCTTGTATGCGCAGGACGCTTAGCTACTCTGCACCCTATCCCACTCTTGATGTTCATTTCCTATTCATGAAGCAACCAATATCGGTTCCAAACTTTTGTTCAGCTAATGTTTACCAGGTTTGACTGGAAACTGTCGAATTAGTTTATCCAACTACGAACTGTGTTGACAGGGAAGTGGTTTGTTTCTACTCTAACATTCCTACATGACTGAGACCCTAGAAATCAATTACCTTCTTAAGGGAGTTGCTTAGTTTGATCTGGAATTTCCTAGGTATCTTGATCTCCAACAATTCTCCTTTTTCCTGTTACTCTTGGTATTCTTTCCATCCGTAGTTTTGCCACTTGTAGCATAGTTCTACGATTACATTGCCGTGACCAATCTTTCGCACGTGAAAACTTAGGCAAGCGACACATTCTTAGGTCATTCATTGTTTCTGTCGATTGATTGTTAAATTCGGCGCTTGATTGGAATTTGCATGCTTGTATGTTCAGTAGGTGCTTCTGATTCTATCAAGCTTCTTTCGCATTGGCGACAACGACATCTGATAAAAGGCAAAACTTCGTTAGTCATGAGAACCCTATGGACTGTGTTCTCGAAATCCGTCATGCAAACAGCAAGACAGTTCCACACACATGTCACACAGCACAAGCGACATGCTTCATTTCTGCCACATAACACAATGGACCTTGAAGGCGACTCGTCTATCGCAATTCACGCACTTTAGATGAACCACCAGATCGACTCTACCGGTGCATATATACTTCAGTCGGACTTTGGTCACACGGAAAAGATGTGCGCTTTAGCTCTGGGGGTCAGCACATGCTCGACACGCCACAATAATGGGTCTCCATCTTGACGGGCCTTCCGGGGGCCAGACGCACAATATGAACCCGAACAGTGACGGATAATTCACGTCAGATTGCCAACTGTAATCCTCCACACCAACATACTCTTACCCGTAGCAGTTGGGTCACGCAGCTCACATATCCTTAGCCACTGATACCGACTTCAGCAACCGGACCAATCCAAATCTAAGACAACTGATCCAAACGGTTGTATCGCTTTGCTAGGCCTTCACTGGTTCATAAAATCCCTCATGAAAGGTAGTCGGAATGATCGGCTCGTATCATCCTCACCCATACCACCGTGTTCCGCTATCAAATTAATCGCTCAGTGCGTACTGTAGGGTGTTCAATCCCTTCCTTATGGTCGGCACCAGTTTCGGCCTATATTAACTGGGATTTTTCACGTGGTTATGTATTAGCTCTGGCTATTTTAATTTTGCGTTAGCCAGTAAGGATGACTCTTATTGTCTTCTTCACTTTTTCTTGCGTCCATAAGAAAGACATTTCCCGATTAAGATTGATTATTATTTTGAAAGCCCTGTACTTTTGGAAAGATATTACAATTTATTGAAAAGATTTGGAAGCTTGAATTTCTCCTCGCAAGCATTCAACCCCTACTCAGGACGACTAAAAAGGCAGGGAGTCGGTCGCGGCGAAAAACTTCACCCGATGGTTATTGCTCTGCCACATACTGTACAAAGTCTTCCATTCAAATCAAGAAAAGTTGTGTGCATCCAGAGGGCGAATTTTCAGCAACGCCTAAAGAGAATTTATGATTTTGCATGGAAATTTACTCCCGTTTTTCTCGAATTGATCTCTTAATATCATCCGTTTTCTTAAGGTGCATTTGTACCGTTTGTTTGTCAACTTTATCATTTCATTATTTTAGCCGCTCTTATTGACCCCATTCCTCATCGCCTCGAACGTTGAGCTGACTTGGCCGGCGACTTCTTCAGACGTAAAGATTGAGGAAATTCTTCCCCCGGCTGCTCCGTTGTCGTCTACTGCAGACCAACATCGCCTGCGCCCGTATCTGACACATTCATTATGGCTGTATTGTGGAGCAATTGGTTTGCAAGTTTGGCTTCCATTGCCACATTTGCATTCCATATCTCCGCAACTGAGCCCTACACGTCATGTACCACCACATGCTACACGTTCATGCAGTCAAATTTCCGATCCGGCCAGCCCTTCTCAACTGCCAAACCACACACACCCTATGATACACGGACGGACACACCTCTCACCTGGTTACATATCACGTCGAATCATGTTGTCGATTGAACTAGAAGAGGACGTTCGCCCACTGGGTAAGTATTCTCCCATAGAATCATTCTTTTCGGATCGCTTTGAGAGTTTAGTCTCTAAGATGTTCCAAGTTTTCTGCAATTATGCAGACAGAGAATGACCACTTCTACATTTACCCCCTTCCCCTTTATTTGAAGTCGCTCGGGCACGGACATATGTTTTGCAGGATTTATCAGTTCCACAGCTGGTCATCGAAGAAGCAAATTTAATTCTTATATCAAGACTAACTGAACAGGTAGTAAAACTCAAGACGTTTGAGAAGGGTAATGAGGCGTCGATCCTGAGATGATCTTTACTGTACAATGCCTCTTGTAACAAAGAACCGTCAGTAGAAGCTAGCATTTAGTAGACAGTATCCTTCCCGGAATAACTGAGTTTAGCGAACCTAAGAATTTCCACCAAGGGATACTCCTAGTAAGCAAGAACCTCATAGAACATAACAACTTGAGTTCGACAAGAATCGCTCGCCTTCAACATGGAATGCCCTAAGAACTACTAGGTGGTCACATCTTTTGGTCGTAACTATGTGGAAGACTGCTCCATCCTAAAAACTGTTGAATAAGCAGAGCTAGGCTAGGGGTATGGGGAACTCATTTGTGGTCCTTGGGTATGAGAACGAAAGTAAGCTTGCAAGACTACTGCGATTGTGCGTTCCGTTTGCATTACTCGAACAACAAAAGCTTGTTCAGCTTGACGAGCAAAAGCTCGTAGGAGTTTTTCATGGGTTGACTGACTGGGTTGCATGTGATGTCCTTTTTTGCTTAGGTGGTAAGTGAATTCATTGTTTGGCCCATTCATTGCGTACCTTAAGGGGCCTGTGTAGCTGTTGGGGCCTAAGTTAACAACATGCTCGAGCTGATTTTACTTTTTTTCCTTATGTTTTTACCCATGAATACCGTATGCCTCTTCCGGTGTGTTTACCGACGGCTTCCGTTCGTGCGTTTGTGAATCTTGGATACGCAGTCAATTGCACGTATGGTCTGATTGAACTCTTGCAACTTTGATACCGTGCATTGTTTACTCAGCTGCAGTCGTTGTTTACGCAGTCACTGAGGGTTTATTCACGACGAATTCTATCCCTTACACATGAAATCAGAGCAGTTCGATCAAGTGAACCAAAGGAATCGATTAACAATATTGATGGAATGCCTAGCATTAGCCAATTTATCGGAGACAAGCTCGTTCTTCATTGGTGTTTTATGAACCGTTATCATGTGTTGTTAGGATGACTAGTCACTTTGACAAACACCCTGTGCTCCTTACTTCCAGGAAGCAAGTAACTTTAGTCATCACAGCCGACTGAAACGACCCAGTAGAGGAAACTAAAGACTACGTTTTATGCAGAACCTGGAAAATGCGGATTCGACCATAGGAAGAGTCCTTCTCAACTCAATAAGTAAATTTAATTTAAATCAGGGTGCTGCTATGGAACAAGAAACCGGAACTTCAGCCTGTCACTTAGTCTTTGTTTAGCTAAGTCCACAATCCAGTACTACGTTCACAGAAAGTTTTTGAGCAATGTCTTTAGTCGCACTGATAGTAATCACATGTCTACTCAGTTTGAGTAGCTAGCAAACAGTAGGAGCACTCAGTTAGACGTAATGAAACTCCCTAAGTTCACTCTCGCTGATTTATACATAACCCCACCATCTCTCCTTCACGTTTTCAGCTATACTGTTCCAAGAGGCCGTTTTGGTTGGCGTAATAAACGAGTTTCACCAGCCGTCAGTCAGCATGCGAGATCCCGACCCATCTGATCTATCGAAGGATTTTTACTCCATTCTGCCTTATGGCACCTCACGTGTGGAGGTTAGTTGACCTCTTTGTTCGTAGTTTTAGTTGTTCTGACTGGTTACCAAACTCTGCACTCACTTGGTCGATTTTCTCCCTTTCAGACCCATGCATTCCTCCACCGTCTGATTCAGGAGCTTCTACGGAAGAAGTAAGCCAAATTCCATTCCCACCAATGTGCTTAAAAGATGCGACACTTTATTGGTCGTCAGCTTTCTACCAATTGCATTTTGTCTAACAAACCACTTACTATTCATGGACAGGTCGCTAACGTTATGCGTTTCCTTTGATTCCTAAGTAACTGTTGCCCGGCGTAAAATGAATTTTGATTACCTATTTGATCAGACCAGCGCAGCCTGTTCATTTAATTCTCCCAAGGATGGAAACTATAACTGACCACACAACGGAAACCAACTGATAGCCCAACTTTAGCAACCAAGTCAGCCAGCTCCACCGGCAGGGCGTAGCTGTTGGTATCTTTTTATCTTCACCAAGAAATCCATCGACCAAGCGCACCGCACACTTGATGTTCCGTAGGTGAGGTGATGGAGCCTGACCTACACGCGTGCCGCCGTTTCTGTCATTTGTATTAGCAACAGTAGTATTCCGATGACCGAACGGGGTAGGAAGTCATTGCTCTGCAGGTCTATTCGTTGATAGAGGCTTGCAGAACTATCTCACCTACGTAACTATTCTTCCATTGTTTTTCAGCTTTCGTACGACTTCCGTTTGTCTGTTGTCCCCGGTGCGCCATACTAGGTGGATAGAACTCCCTAAATGACTACTTGTTTTGGTCAACATGCACTAGATAATCGTATGGTCGTCTAACACTTGACTTTACTGTGACTGGCTCATACGGAAGCAGGCTGGCTTCATAAATGCATTGCGGCTGACGCCCTTTGACTTAAAATGATGAGGTATTCACGGTCAGTCTTCATGATCATGGTTTTTCGTAAGGTTTCAAAGTGCAGATTCTTTTCTTATTATTGTGTACAACGTTATTCCTCTTTTTGTTATTTTCGTTTCGCCCTTATACCGTCTTGTTTTGACCTGAACGTAAATCGCTCTTCGACTTTGGGTTTTGCGCGGAACTCAAAGTGGCCCAACTGACTGCTGGAAGCCATAAATACCTACACTGAACGTCTCAAGTAGCCTTTTGTGCTTGCTCGATTGTGAATCGGTAGCCCTTGCACACCTGGGTGTGTCCCGCCTGTTCCCACTCATATAGTCCACTGATGGCCCATTTCGGTGGCCTTTGGAAATGGGAAATGCAGAACCAGGGATTACACCCGAACACCTATCTCGTAATCGTTCACACTTTTTGTTAGGACTATACCACCAGAAATCCCATGCATGTAACCAAAGCTCAACCGAATTCGGTTGGAGGGACACAGGGATTGGTAGAGTATGTGGTTAGGAATGGTCGAGTGAAAGAATAGTAAGAACACGTAGCGAGTTGTCGGGGTCGGAGTTAATCGAAGTGGCACACCGCCAAATCGTGAGGTACCATTGTAACGTATATTACTGTTAGTGCAATTGAATTGACTGATTACATCAATAAACCTCGTGTTCGAGAAATTTCGATTGAATTTCATTTTCCTGTCACCTGTTCACAACCCTGGAACGTTTACAGTAGCACCCACACATTGTTCCGTTTCGAGTCATCTTAGCCAACACTAAATAACTCACCTTTTAGTTCAGTATGTTAATTGACTTTAAGAAACTGGTTGTAAATCCCCGGAAGTGGTAGTGTATTTCATCACTTATAGGGTCACGTAATCAGTTTCTAAAGTTTAAATTGAGAGTCGATATTTCTGCGTTTTTGCTTTTCATTCACTCCCCCTATATAGCCTCGGTGCTCACGCGCTTCAGTTGTGCTCCGCTTACAAGGAACTTCCACATTTTCATCGGTTGCTGGAATGGTTGCTACACGAAGTTTTGGAGACAGAAGCAACGTCGAAATCTCCTATTCCTGGTCAGTATATTGCTTGGTGTTTTTCTCGTGTTATAATTCGCATGTTTATTCCAATGCCCATGTAGGCATGCCGTAATTGGTTGTCAGAGTAGGATCAATAGGATATTCCGTTGTTCTTTCCATGTGTCGAGGCCGTCCGCGCTTGTGAGCTGTCTGAAGACCCTTGACCCCATTTCAGAAGGGCTTGGTAAACGATCGGTAGTTTCTAATAGGGCAGCGTTCCGATTTTGACTTAATACCTTCATCAGGCTTCATCACCAAGTTGGCCAGGTTTTACGGCAGACAGAGAACCAATCAGTAAGGCCTCTTCAGATTAGCACACTCGATCAGTGCTGAGGGTCAATTAACGGCTCTTGTCAGTCAGTTTGGTTGCCAAAATCTTGTGTCAGTAGATGTGTAATGTACTACTCATAAGGTTGCTGAAAATCTATCGACAGCCCACGACCGGTTTCGCCCTTCTTGGGGCTCATCAGGTAGGCGCAGTCCCCGGGTTTCCGTCAACCTTATGTTCTACTTGTGTCAGTAGGTTGGAGGAGTTTCCAGTTAGTTCCGATCGGTTTTGGTTCCTTAATCTCGTACTTCATGGTGCTGCAATTGATAATTCACCGCGGATGCCACTGGTAGATTTCACTTGATCTTGGGCTTGTGGGTGTTGCGACAATTTGGTTTGGGGGAGGAGATGTGAATAAGGTCAAATGGAATTCAGATGTTGAATGTTACTCCTGATAATCGCACACCAACACGTGTCAGCTCGACTGATCCAAGACCGTTCTCCACACGCCTACCAATTCCACGCCTTCTATTCTGTTAGCACTGCGATGCTTGGCGATTTCTACCGCCTCGTCTATCAGTCTCTGTGACGTGGATCGTGGTCCTCGCCTCAAACCCCAACATTTTTTCAAAATCTATTTTGTGTCCCTTGTCCAATACGTGTTCCGCGATTGCCAAGTCTTCCGGTAACGCTTGATATTCGTCCGCGTTCCTCGGCGGCGTGTTCATTTTTCTCCTATGCTCTCTGATTCTGATGTGAAGTTCCCTGGCCGTCTGTCCTATGCAGACCTCAGTTCAGCCGTTACACTTAATTTTGTAGACACCGTCCCTGGTTCTGTTTGATCCGCGGCAATCCTTCGGCTGCACCAGTACGCGTTCAGCTGTAGCACCCTCCCGGTGCCTAGCTGCCATGCCACCCGAAGGAAGCACGAGGGCTGGGATACTGCCAAGTTGCCCAAGCCTAGACCATTGATTCCGTTTAGATAGAAATTCATCCGAACAAAGTTGGTTAGCCCGAAGAAACTATATGGATGGCGCTGCTGTGTTTGATTCGTAGATCATAACCTGGCCTGTAATGTAGTATTTGGTTTCATGGTGACTCGGCATACCATATCGCGGAGTCTCAACATCTATTTTTCTCCTTATGTTTCATTCATTATAGTCATTGGTTGTATGGGATGTTTTTGCTCCTGTTCTCTTTGTTACTGACCGGCTACCCGTTAGGGTATTTAAGTCTCACCGGTTGCCGAATTTTGTTTTAGCATGCTTATATTCCTTAGTCAGGTCTTTCAAACTTCTATTCGTCTAGGATTCTACGAATGCACTACAATCCCTTTTGGTATCCAAAAGTCTTCAGTGCTTGAGTTGATAGCCTTCTTTTAGCTAATTCATCTTACCACTTTGTTCTACTTTGCAGATCCATTGCTCCCCCAGGTGGTCGCATTTATTCAGGAATTCTCCCAGTTTCTAGAAACCATTGCCTATTGTGCACGGAAGACCGAGGCTGCCCGTTGGCCCCATCTTTTTGCTGCTGTTGGACGAACTCCGAAGGATTTGTTCGATCTATGCATCGAAAATAACAATTTGGAGGCCGCAGCTTCTTATCTTATCATACTTCAAGCTTCTGAACCCGTTGCACTTAGTCGTCAGGTGGGTTGCTAGAACCTTGTCCGCTTCTACCGAGCTCTTTGAAGCAAGTTGCCGCAGGGTTTGAGTATCTTCCTACACTTTACAAGTCTTCGCCTAGGCATTAATGTGACACCATCTTGCTTGAAGCCCGTGGTAAGCAGGGCTTATAAATTTTGAACTTCACTCGAATTCCGAAAAGTCGGAGGTCAATTGAGGCTTTTCCCTATCCACTGCAAGTTCACTGCTGACGATTTGGTCGTAAGCAGGGAGTCTCAAATCAAACTCCAGAATGCATACCCTTGACCAACAGCCAAAGTATACGTGATTATCATCATCGACAGCTTAAAATCAGTGTTTAACACTGGCACTTCGCTGCCGTACAACCAGGTGTGCTTGTTCCTCCGTCTGCTCAAAAATTCCACCAGCCCTACCGTCCACCTTCATTATCCGAGTAATGTGCGGTGTTTAATGCTTGTCCCTTAATTAACGTTGTGTCAGCATAAGAAAACGATATTCGTTCAGTTGTGACACTTCCATCTGCAGCCGCTGTCCTTCTCGAAGGAAGCATGAGAGCCGAGATACTGCCAGATCGCCAGACTGGAGCAATCGCGTAGCCAAGGCTAGGTTCGAAACGCAGACCTTATTGTCAGTAGTTTCGCTATCTCGAGCTCAGATGAATTATGCCGTCCTTCAGCAGAATGTTCTGTTTGGCCCATATTGAAATAGCTTACCATTGTAAGGGCACTGTACCTACGTGATAAGGCCCAATCAGGTGAAATTGGTATAGACTGTCGAGAATTTTTCATTGACATCCTAGTTGTTATCCTGTCTGTCGATCGCCTCTTAAACTGTGCTGAAATCAGGATATGTTTCTCGTTGTTGATCGCTCGACCTTAACCACGTAATTTTTGCTCTGCGACTAGTCTGAATATAAAAGGGACAAGGTTCCTGGTGTCGGTAGTCGGTCTCTGTAAGGGGGTTTTGGACGATGGATAACCTCCCTAGTTTATAGCGGGCACACTTAGCCGAATTCTCACTGTGAGATACCAGGCGGAAGCGGTGAATAGAACTTCATCTTTTCTAGCTTCTAAGGTACTTGCGATGGAATGAAGCGCATCTCTTCCCAATGAATGTTGACTCATAACTTCACTATTAGAGCTCGTGGTGTAGAATTTTTTTTGGTATGTCATCGCATGTTGTTTGTTAACTGGACTATGATTTCTCGTATTCCAGTACATATCTTCTCCGCAGCCACTTTTCCTACTCCTTCTCTTCTTCTTTGATCTAGTGCACTCTACATTTGATTGAGGTTGCTGTCGATTCCTCACAGTGGTTTGTAGTTCGGGAACTCATGCGCTTCGTAAATGCCATTGGTGAGTTTGTTATGATTGAAGCGCTCCATTTCCAGTGGTTCTTGTTGGTAAATCTTGTCTTTTGTTAATCTGAAGTTAATCTTATTTCTTCCACAACAAACCCATCGTTTTATGGTTGCACATTGGCAGAGCTTTCGTTTTTATTTGTTTTCTATACATCTTTCACGCTGAACTCTGTTAGCACACGCTGCGGTGACCCCAGCCAGCTTAAATTAGTACGCGGTTCATGGTTGTTAAACTGAGCTAAACTGGAAGAACCTAGTAATGCTGCTGGTTGAGAACATTATTGTTGCAACTAAATAAACAGATGACCTGAGCCATCAGCTGTCATTGCAGAAGAAATATATATTGAATGAGATTGTCTTTTTACTGTTTATCTTGTTGTGGGTGTTTATGACAGAACTTTTGAAACATTCATTTGAATTGAGACGCCAAAATTCACGCCTTTCAAGGCCGTAGTTCTCATGACTGTCACCGACTGACTGACTCTTTCATTGTTTGAACGGAAAATCAAACCACATATCTCTTTTCTAGACCCTTTAGATTTCAAGTTCCCGATGGATGGTTCAGTCATAGAGCCAAAGCATGATACTGCACGCTCAAAAGACCCTCGACCAGATCCTTACTCTGTCACGAACCAGCGTACGACATTTTTCTCCGATCCAAAGGCTCCACAAAGCACACGTTCAGACTTATTGCTGGCGTTACATTCAGGCAATGTTGAAGTCGAACCTGTGCATTCCCCCCGAAAGCCATTGTCCTTGTCAGAGAGTGACAGGTCTGATACGAATGCGCCCAATCTAAGCAGTGGAATACATCAATGGCTAGCTCATAAGGTCACAGAACTATTTACTCAAGGCTATCTGCGTCAACTGGCGGAGTTGGTAACAAACTTTCCAGTCTTCTACTCGTCCTCGGCTGTTTATCATAGTCCGGATCTCTTGGCTAGCTGGATTGCTTCCCAGAGGTAAAATGATCTCCTTATTATCTTTCATACGTTGTCTTCATGCTTGTCACTGCCTTTCAACGTGCCCTTCTTGGCCTTTGGAAGGTATCTATATCACTGATTGTTATCACTACTTTTCCTAAAGTTGACATTTCCTAAAATCAGACTGTTCTGTGATCCCCTGGGTAACAAACGTAAGCGGTTTTGTTAGAATACGAAGTTCAAGCAAACAGTTTACTCGAAAGAATACTCATGGGAGTAAATGCAGATCACCTGTTGTTGATTGAGTGCTCTACCAAATCCTCATCTACCTCCTAACAGTTAGTGTTTTTTAACGAGCCTGTACACAACTCGCTAAATGCCTTCAATTATCTTGCGAAACACACTCATTTGCGGCTTATTCAGGGGAAGAGCTCTGTTTTGCGCGAGGGAGTGTTCTGACTAAATTCTGAGTAGTTGATTCCTAATTACCGTTTGTTTTGCTTGGCGAGCTCCTGTTTATTGTGTCCTGGAGTTACCCGGTAACTGGATGCGTGCGACAAATAGTACGATAAGGGACATCCTGCATTTAAGAACATTACTGAGTTTTCTATCGACTTCTGGTCAAACGTTTTATGAGAATCGGTGACATTAAATACATTATCGCGGGTCGGTAAAGCTCCATTCACCTCGCTCAGTTTGTTTGTTGTTTTACGCTGTATTCCTTCGTTATCCGTTCTTACCTGCAAACATTCGGGCTTCTAGTCCACCGGTGCACTGTCGCATCGGCCGAGCCGAACTATGGTACTTGTAGCTTCGTGTGTTTATGGTCTCGAATCGGTAGATGACTGGCTCTCAAGCTGGGGACCGTGGCTACCAGGCGAGTCCGTAAGCGTTATTTCGGGACTTCGTAGTTTCCTTTATATGTAATTAGTGCTGCTGACAAGCATTGAGTCACACGTAGACCGTTGCTTCAGTACTGTCTAGGCTTGGACAACCTGGCAGTATCCCAACCCTCGAGCTTCCTTCGGGTAGCATGGCAGTTAGGCACCGAAAGGGTGTTACAGCTCAGCGGTTACGGATTACGCTTCACTACTGAAATCAGGACATTCTGATGCATGCCCCAAGAAGTGAAACCAAAATACAGTGTGCAGGACAGGCGATCGACAAACGGAATGACGCTGACATTGTTTGGTAGTATAGTGACCGCTAATGAACGCATACATGACAATTTCAAATGAACCCACCAGATAATTGAATTACAGCCAAACGTTGGAGGGTTACACAGATCTCTCGCGTCCAAAAATTGATTATCACTGTAGCGGTCACACAAATCAGAAAGCGTATCTGGTTGGTTGATTAACAAAGTGATAAGGGTCTAGTTGTTGGTGATATGGAGTATGGTCATGCAGCGTGGCAGACAAGAAAAAGCAAACAAGAGATAGAAGAACACAGGACCTCAGAAGTTGCTGCGAACTTTTGGAACGAGCTCCTCTCTTTAACAGGATACTGCAAGTATCATAGAAAAGCGTTAAAGGTATTATGAAAACCATGTGTACCGATAGGAGTCTTGACAAGTTTCACTGAAAATTCTGGAGCGACAGCATTGTCGAGCACTAGTGCTTCGGTGCTTCTCTCTTACATGTTATTCGAGAAAGATCAGAAACTTAGTTCAGTGATGACTCCAAACGTTCACTCAGACAGTTTGGGTTGAAAGTTGTACCGAGGACGCCGTTGGGACAGGTAGCTTTTGCTTGGAACCACCCATCTTAAAAAGAAACTTCCTTATCACGTTCATATTCTTGTGCCAACTCCGTCTCGTTTGCGCCAAGCTGAACTTGTCACGAAAAACAACACTTCTCAGGAAATGATCGTTCTACATACGCAGAGCCTGGAGGTAAATTGACCACATCTATCCCAGCCATCGATGACGTTATCTCGGGGACGAGATGGCTCAAGTGATTAGAACACGGATTTATTGACGGAATGGACCTCTGCCTCCCGACACAATCCTCATTGTGTTCATTTTAATATTGGTTGAGGGTGTAGACACTTTGATCGTTTTCTCTAGGAGCGTAGAGTGTCTTTGACTGACTTTCCATTCTTCTGTTTCCGTTTTTATGAGGAAATCTTTCGTTACGGGTAATTAAACTTTAATCCTTACTACTAGTGTCAGCGGTGATGATGAAGATGATGTGGTACCTCGTGAACGAATGTCTGGTCACGCACATTTTGCTCGATTTTAATCCTGATTGGTCATTCTTTAAGTCCCTCCAAAGATAACGAGACGCGGTTCCATAGCTATCACCACAACGCGAGTCAACCTGACACCTCCGGTTGCCGAACTCACTTCGGTCACCCTTTTCGTAATTTGGTACACCCATTAACTCACGCTCACTTAGTCGGGGCAGATTCATCCTCTAATATCTATGCGAATAAGGTAGACAGCCACCCAACTGAGCCACACCAGTACTACGTCTACCTACTTGTCACCGGTAGCCACAACGGTGTGTGAGCTTTTGCACTCATAATATGGAATATAATGCATGTGAGAACAGTGGACCGCAACTGTATCGGCAGCGAACACCTCGGAGTCTCTGAGGTCTGGTGCATGAAGAGATCCACCCACTCAACAACCGAACACTTTTCGAACACACGATATGTGTTAATTCGAAGCGAGTTCAAAGTACATGCTTGCAACTGTATGGATTGAGCGTTGGAGTTCAAAGATCGTTTTTAGTGTATCAGGTAGCTGGTGCCAGCTAAACGGCTAAACACATACCAGGCCAACCATGACGTCAGCCTTAATGGTAAAACCTCAAGAGAATTTGCCGTCAATCGGATGTTCGTTGGAGTGTGGTGCGATAGGGGAGCAGATGTGAATGTGGTAACATGATTTCAGTCAGATGACCTTTATAAAATAACCCTAGTGGTGATTTCAGGTGACGAATGATGTGGTACACGTTTATTTTCACTCGTTATTTGTGGTCGTAGCTGAGATGATCACGGTCAGTCAAATAAAACATGTCGAGACGGGTACCTCAGATGTGCAGTAGACTTGAATCAATGTCACACGATTGAATCGCTCCGTTGCGCGAACGTGATGTCACAACAGAGCGAAAAATTCACTTGTGTGGTGGTCGCTGTTTTGTTCGGTGAGCTGGGCAATTTGGTTGTCAACGTTTCATCACCAATCGAGCTGAAAATATCAGTGTGTTGAGGTTGGTATTGCCAATCTCAGCGTGATTTACCAGTATTCTTTTCACTTACAAACGTCACTTGTGTGTCGCGATCACAACAGAACCTAAATCTCTAGCGATGAATTACGTTTTGTCGAAATGTTAGCAGGATTTCGTAGGACGTAGAAGAGGAAGAAAAGTTACATGTTAAACGCATCTCTAGAAAGCCTGAATAATGAACGAGGGAGACGCAAAGACAAACCGTCCCCACTGCTGATATGATGTGGAGGTTGGGGTGTGATAAGACGCAGTTTACTTCAGAACAGACCACAAGTCGGTAGCAATCCGCAGTATGGCTCCAACTTGCACAAAAGGTGGAAACGTTTTTCGAAAGAGGAACGATAGGAAATTACTGGGTGATATGGAACACATGGTGGCAGCAGTCTGTTCCGAGGCGACAATGTCAACCACCGACCGTGCGAATTCGGTCCAGTTTCTGCTGACCACTGGAACTGTTACACTGTACAACTTGAGGTAAACGTCATTCAAACAACACGGCCGTTAAACCAGAGTGATCCGTTAACACAAGTACTGTAGAGCCCACCAAGAGTTGTACCAACCACAGTAAACTACATTCAGAGTTTAGAACACCGACCAACACGAATGGATATCATTAATAAGTCGACACTTTCCTGGTATGAAGTGAAGCTTTTTCTTGGATGAGTTCCAAGATCAGGAGCAGTAACAGACTAGATGCAAGTTTTCGCATCTGTTTTCCCTCTGGCGCAAACAGGGCATTCCCTTAAATAGGCCAGATATTCCCTGTCCCCTTAACTAGCCGCCCGAAAAATGTCCAAACTTTTGGGCCGAAAACCTCGATTTGCCCCACTGTTATTTGAATGAAATTATGGTGCTTAGCTGTTACATCTCGTTGTAAATGTAGACACCCAAAATTTGAGTAGCTTTCGATTACAACAGCCGGGGTTCGCCGAAGCGAATAGCGAAGCCGCTATTCCGCGTAGCTACCCAACAACAGTAGCTTTTAGGCTGACAAAATGTAACAATCCTCTTAAGACATTGACCGATACCTTTTGGTTTACTTGTTGGTGAACCGACTGCTTTAGTGAAAATATCTTTTATATTCAGATTCATGGTCTCCTAAAGATCGCGTAATCAGCATTCCCGTTTTGCCCGGAAATAAGAACATCCATCAACAGTCAGATATCCAACAGACTGCATCTGCCGGGTTCCTACTGACTCAGTTTTTTGACAAACTCTTGGCAGTTTCGTGTGCTAATCAGTATCTGTTAGTAGCTAGCTTGATCTTTCAGCCTCGGAAACTTATCATTTTAACTTTACTATCAGCAGCATTAAGTCAAAAAACTGTCCACCGACAGCTAGCTCTCACGGGTGGATTTTGCTCGTTTCTGTTTTTGCTTCTCGACTGCCTTTTCTGATCTTCCTCATGATACCGATAGGTTTGGGTACCTTGGTAACTTGAAAAACTACACTGAAAACTGAATCTCTAGCATCCACAAAGTTCGACCTACCAGGTCATCCGTTGAGTGCATGTCCGGCAAACAGCCTCCCCAACCCTTAGACCGGTGGTTGAAACATGTGTGACCACATTCCTTTATAAGTTCGACTGTCCGCCTATTACTACGCAAACTGCCGCCTTTTAATTTCAAACTAATTGCATTGTTTAGAACCCCCATCTTCGTCGGGTCTAGAGTTAGTATCATGACAATTAGCTTAGCTTACGTACAAGTCATGAAATGTCCAGACAAATTCACGTTCATACCACGTCGGCCCTTTCGTACTAGCAACACCTGGTTCGCTTTATTCGCCGCACAAGCCAGTGAGGATCAGCTGGAACGTGCGATTGCTGTTGCTCTCTCTTGTGTTGTTGTCTCATAATCTTCCTCTTACCCAACTTAATGACTCGTCTATAGACTCTTGTTGTCACTCAAGCTTACAGCTAAGAACCGATATTCACCACCGTTGCTTTCAGTGCTTACCATAGCGATGATGACAAGTATGAGGGTGATGGTGACGATAGTTATTTATGTCGATGCGGGTGTGCATGACTCTGATGTCAGTGATGTTGATGAACCGGTTTCTCGAAAAGCAAACGAACCGTTTCTGGGAGCGTGTATGTCGAGTCCATTAACCGATTTCTACAGAGTAATTTAATCGCATGTCACCTGTGGATAGCAGTTTCGTCCACCGAACAGGTAGTGATCGCAACTGGAACCAACAACTATCATCTTTTTCCGGTACTCTTCTGTTGTAGGTTATAATAGCGTCATTCAACCACTAGAATTATTTTTACCAACAACTAGCCATGTGGAACACTGGAAACTACTCAGAGGTTTCATGGAACAAATGAGCCACAGAAATATATCTCGTTACCCTACCACAGTTTTGCCTCTAAGACCACAGGGCGTATTCTCATTGAGATGCTGTTAACATTCATTCAAACAATCTGGGAGCATGCTGACCACACGAGCACCATTGACATCGGCCAATAGCACCGTCTTCCAACATTTACAACGAAACGCATGAAGGGCCTTGACGCCCCCCACCTCCCCGTCCAACCTACAACTTTCTCGTGGTCTCCATCTCCTTGTCTGCATCTGTAATAAACTTTGGTTAATATACTTCTCATGCTTCTATCGCTTTGTTCATTAGGTTTGACCTGCATATCGTATTGGATTGGCCGGCTTCACTGGTGCAGCTACACAATGAATTCAACTATCCAATGCCATGTGCTTCTACTCAGCCCCTCGAGCATGCGGTGGAAAGTACATCTGCATTGGGTTCTTACCATACTAATTTCTCCATCCACCCATCAAAGTAAGCCGTCTCTTGAACTGCCATATTGTCGCATTACTGTGTTCTATTCGTATTTCCTAGCTTCACCAACTCTCGAAACCTTGCATCTAATGGTTTCTGTGAGCTTATCGTTTATGTTCCTACTTCAACGTTAGTGAGCTTTATTATCTTATACTCTACCTATCCTCATAACTTGTACCTTTTCATCCTTTAATTAGTTCCGCCTCAGCTACGTCCAATAAAGCCCTGAGACAGCTCCGATATTTGCTCAGTCAGTTACTGCAGGGTGGAAGCTTTGAATGGGCTTCACTGGTTGCGTTGATGGTTCAAGATCGCAACGGGTTACTCGAGGCAGTTACATTAGCTGTGGATGCTTCCACAAGATCGACCTTGTCTCGTCTAAGAGATCGACACTCAACCTGTCATACAAACGAACGGCGCTCCTCGGGTTTATGGCGTCGTGTTGTGGGGTCACAACATCAACCAGTACCATCTCAAACGAGCAACGAGAATAGTGACCAAGAGAGTGGTGGTCCATATAGTCCATTGTTCGGAGATCCTCTGAGTCGTGTTCATGCCGGCCTGAAACAAGTGGACTACTGGGCTACTGAGCACTGTTCATTGTATCACCAATTTATTGACGAACTACAACCAGACTTGGAGTAAGTATTGTTTCGACTGTTATCCCCATGGATACGGCTTTACTGTTACTCAAATGCAACTTCATTTCACCTTTAGTGTGTACCACTTTTGGAGTTGGAACATTCCCATTTTCTTATTTTTCTCTCATCTATCATACTTAGTTTGTAGCTGCGCCGAATGTTTTTTTTCGTCCCCGATGTATTAGATTCTCGCATAATATAACTCTTAGACATTTGAACGGTGCGGGGAAACTTCACCAGGCGATGTTGCACTGCTTACGATCTTCATCAAGCATGATTCTGGCAACGCATTTCCGCAAAAGTACGCTCGTGCCATACTGTGACTCCCTGTACTATAGTTCTAAGACTATCTCAGTTCTAGGGTGATGAACGATTCCCGATGTAAATCGGGAACAGCCTCAGGCTGTTAAGCACAGATACTTTCGCTCATTCCGAAACACTTTCATATGTCACATACGATGATGATGTCAGCTAACCATAAACACTATCCACCGTTGAATCAACCCGAATTTGTGTAGCCACATAAAACTAAGTAGTTCTTAAGATCCATAATGTTTTATCAGTTGTAATGATCCGAGTGTCACAGTTCCCACCTATCTTGTACCGTTCCTTCCAGCCAAGTTGTTGAGCAAGCGAGCTCATTTTTTGGTCAGTGTGCTTCAGGGACAATTCTTAACAATGCACAGTCCACCTGCGAACAATCTCGGCTAGTCCAATCGGACATCATCTTCAACAGCTTTACCGCTCCTGACGCACTGACACGGAGAAAAGAGGCGAAACTCTACGTGGATGATGCAAGTCAACTGGAACCGTGCCTTATGACAAACTGGGACGGTGGTTTGTCTGACGTACGCTCGTTTTGGTGCCGCATTTTCTTTGCCATGTTTGATATTGTCCATGCATATTCTTAGTTACGTACTCGTGGTGACTGGTCGAGACCACTGCATTCCATCTTTCTATATGGCTGACATTTCATCTCTCTCTCGACATCCTGATACACTATGTTCCATGTCCAACGTCCATGTTATGCGGCTGGAAAAATAAGGCACTGCGTTATACGGTTTTTTCCCCGACACAGTAACTGGCGTCACGCATTTTAACACTAGACAGAATGTCAGTCTGTTCTAGGTATGCTTCTGTTGCGAATGTGTGGAACGTAACTCTTTGTTTTTTCGTGGCACGTAGACATTTTTATAAAAATCTTGAAACCTTTATATTTCAATCTTTTTACAAGCTCGAATTGAGATTAAAATGGATACAAATCGCAGAATCATAGTGTGAAGTTTTTTAAACGGAATACACTGTATCGGGTGCCGTTTTACAGTTGCTGCGAACCTGGTTACTAGCCATGTGCTATCTGGTTTGTCGAACTAAAATACTGGGTATATTATATATATATATATATATATATATATATATAT
>NW_008752158.1:239170-249059 GCF_000715545.1 Opisthorchis viverrini | reverse complement strand
GAGCACCAATCGATTACTTTGAGTTCCATCGATTCTCAAACAGATGTCACATTGCAACATAGGACAGCACATGCCAGCGATATCTCCTCCATCAAGTATCAATCACAAATCCTTGGCATGGATGGGCTCACTGTATCCATACCGGATTACCACGAATCTATTCATTCCAAACTCGAGCCAGGCCTTCGAGCGAACGGTCTGCCTATGAACTCCACAGTATCCCAACAGGTCATTTTGCTTCCTCTGTCGAAAGAATACGAAATGGAGTCGGTCGCAGACGAGTATCTCGTAAACGGTACAGAAGAAATCTCGCTAAGCGACAGTTCCAAATCTCAATATGCGTGCGTTTTATCGTGAGCCTACTCTGTTTCAAACACCAGTGTGAACCACAAAATGTGGCTGCATCAAACATGTGATATCCCCCTCCGTCCCTTTGTCCATGTTGCTTTTATTATTGGGATAATTTTCCTTTTTCCAAAAAAAGAATAACGATTTCACTTGGTGTCATTCTGAAAGTCTAGTATTTTCATCACATTCACGAAAAGTACGATTCATTCCCCAGGGTTCGTGCTTCTGTCCAGGTGAGATTGTTTGAACTTAAACTGTGAATGACTTCTTGATTTTTGAGACGAGTCTAATAGATGGACACCTGGAACTTAGCTGGATATCCAGATATAACGTGAATAGTAGCAGTAAATCAGGGTGGATCATTATCTTCCACTCAATATTCGAAACTATATTCCCTCTTCAGAGTGATTTAGAAATAACGAAGTTCGGTCTTCTTCGGTAGAGCTGAGTTTGTAAGCTGATTCAAAATAGTCCCTACCCTGTGAGTTCCATGCACATCCAGATAGCATTGTCCCAGATATTGCTGTTACTGCAAAGGTTGCTGGAAAGAGACTAGAATTACCCGTGTCTTTTTTCTTATGTTGCATTACGTGTTGAACTTCAGGCAGATAGATCGTCCTTTATAATTGCGCCGATAGTAGTAAATCCAATGCCTCCTTGTGTTTTCATCGAAGACTTGGGTACGAAATCCTAAACAAAGGAAAAAGCGGTACCCCCAGCCGGTTTACATGAAAATTGGAATTTTCTTATATAAGCAGCTCTGTATTTCCTATGTTGTTCACTTCACAAATTGAAATAATTTTCGTTTCTTCAGTATGCTTTCAAGACGGCTTCCACTATTTCATTGCATCTTTCGTCCAACAGACCGTCGCATGCTGAAATTAATATGTTATGCATCACTTGATGTCTTACAGAACTGCAGGTCAAGTACTTGGCATCCGTATACTTTTTCTCCGTTGACTATGACCTCCAAAACTCCACGTATGTCTGGTATCTCTTCTAACACCACATTATGTCCGTTCTTTTCTAGCTGACCTGAAACGTTGTTTGCTAGGTAACATGGATCAACTTGTACACTTTAATCCTTGTAACCTGTGAGTCCGTGGTGTCACAACCCCAGCTACTTCATACATTCCATATCTGAGGATGACCGTGGCATTTTGGGGCATCTTCGACAAAATCCCAGGGTCTTGTGTACATAGGGCGATCAGCCACCTGCAAAGAGTGAAAATTCCAAAAAGTTACCTCTTCCAAAGACAAATCGCTTAGTCGTGCTACATCTGGCTCGACAACTTGTTGCGTCTGAAAAATTCGAACCCAGTTGCAATAAAACGGTGTATACATAATACGGCGCAACCTAAAGCACCGGTACAACGAATTCGCTAAGAACTCACTCAATGAATTGGAAATGAGATAGGACGGACGACAGTGCGGTACAAGTCGGTTGGCATGTGACTTTAGTCCGATAGGGTGATCACATGCAGTGCCAAGGGAAGGCGAATATATGCAGTTTATGTGAACTTATGTGACCAAGTTGTCCTTGGTCTGGCACACAGCTCGTTCCTGCGTTTGATCTGCTAAGTTATTGATTGCCCCTACATATACTGTTCTATCAATGAGTTGCCTCTAAAATGTGCACCTGACGAACAACACATGGAAAGCAACAAAACACGCTCAAGTCTTGCTGTCTGAGACCGTACGATCAATGGACTGCCGCCGTCGTTTGGACGGTGGTGTTCATCTGCTTCTGTCTAATGGCTACTACGATTTCTCATCACTCTCTTTGGTTTTCCTGATTCAACCCGTTGTTTATTCTACACCATTTGGCGCCCAGTGCAGTGGCTGTTGCTGCCACAGTTTACGGTCCTAAATAGTAATAATAGTGATCGTTCAGCTGTAACACCTTTTCGATGCCCGCCTGCCGTGTTACTCAAAGGAAGCACAAGGACTGAGTTGCTGCCACGTTATCGGAGCTTAGACAGAAGAAGTCGGGATACCAAGGTTGGGATCGAATTACGGACCTTCCGATCAGTATTTTCGCGTCTTGACTGCTATCTCGATCTCCTAAAAATATTTTAATACGAATGCCAGTATTGTTGGCAAGCAGCAATATTGTTGGTTGGCCGCTAATCAACATTTTATTCAGAACTCGTGACAAAGGTTTTTTCGATTGCAATGGGTCTGCTTCTGTCAGAGCACTGAGTTTTGATGCTCTATAGTCTGCGCTTCTTCATTACCCATTTTGCAGGTTATTTTCTGTATGATAGAACAGCTGTTTTCTCTAAATAACGTGAACGTAGAACATGATACCGCTGTTTCGCCCGGTATTCCAGAGCTATTTCACCTTGACTCTTCAGGTGCTAACTACAGATTACCATGCCAAAGGCTTGTTCTATAGTTTACCACGGTAGTGCTGTCAAAACCAAGTCTTTCTGCTTACACAGACCCGACTTCCATTTTTGAGTGTCCATCGCCTCAGAATATCGCAGAACGCTACTGTTCGCTGTGCTAAATGCTACATCAAATGCAGTGACTAAATTTATGTGAAGTTTGCTCCTAATCAGACGATGAGCAACTGACAGCCTGAAGTGTCGGCTGTAGTTTCGTTGGCTTGAATGTTGTGTCGATGCAACTGGTTGGTCCAGCTGCCTTCGTACTATCAGCGGTACGTGCTCCCTTACCCCAGGACGTAGATGCCGTTACGTTCTGTACCCGCAAGTGAATCGGTTGTTGTTGTTGGGATCGGGCGGACAGAGGTAATAGAAACTTGACTTACGACATACTTCAAACGGAACTCGATAGCCTTAGACGTACTTTAGAGTCTAATTACTATATCGGGGTGTATGCAAGCACTCAAGCTGGTAGCATAGACATTGACCCCAAACTTGTCACTCTCACTAAACTACCGTTCAAAAAGGACATACGTCGTCCTATATCTGTATTGTAGAAGACCCCCTAAACAGCCATTTCGGTTTTCGGAAGAATATTCATATACCAATGTTACCAGTAAAAGCTCCGCAATCACCGTCCGCGAAATCGCATCAGAACCCACCGATTTACTGGATAGTCACCTACCTTGGCGGAACGGAACGACATCTACTATTGAGTGTGAAGGGTTTTACCCTGAGAGCACAGATGCAGGTATGATCTGTAGTACGCACCCGATGAGACAAAGAAGAAACTACGAAATATCGCGCAGAACTGCACACTTGTGTGTGGTGAATCATGTCTCAGTTTGTTCAGGTCAGTCAGCCAAGTCATTCTAGCTGCAAAACTCATCTCGAGATGCATCAATTCCAGGTTCTATAGGTTCATTCACCAAACATAAGGAGAATGATGTGAGAGCCGCGCGTTAGAAGCGATGATCCAGGCAGTCCGTTGGTTCGGCTTATCTGACATGATGGAGTGAGAGAGCTGTGGAGCGAGGGCAGTGGCTTTAATTGAGAATCGCTGTACAGTGTGTGGCAGCCATGTCTGCCAGGGTTAATAACCATGGTGTTGTCTCGTCCCCGTCCGGGAACTACCAGTTACAAACGCGACTGAATTGACTGTTAAGGGGTTTCGTACTTTGTTGACAAGTTATGGGCTGATAGACTCTGAGTCGTCTTCATCCGATACATGGATACAAAGACGAAAAACGTGAGCCGATATAGCCTGTTGACAGGGTTGTTAGAAAATACCACATGATCATGAACGGATGAAGAAGCCAGAGCCTGTGTACAGTGTAAGCAGACGCGTTTGTCATCGATTCGTCCTCGCCAGTAGAAATCCTAAGAAAGTGGGAAACTACGAGAAAATGAACGTCCTCCGTCGCCACAATACCTACTAACTGGTGAACCATGAAGAAAGTGTAATCTCTGTTATCTAGCTCACCTCCTTGTACTCCTTGTTCTCAAACGTTAGAAATATCACAGATGGTTCTGTATGACATGAGCAAATTTAACAATAGGATCGATCACATAAGTGCGCAAAGTTTTCTCATCACCAGGCAAAATATCACGTATCAGCGGCTGAAGCTCGTCTGATATTCTGGTGATTTGTGCTGGATAACCCTGAGGGGTTGTTACTGTCTAAAAGACAGATTGAGAAAGGTGAGTTTAGAAGTCTGGATAGCTTGATATTTGATAATGCTGTTGAACTTGGTGGTCTGGTTTCAAAAAGCGTTGCTATGATACGGATGTACTACTTTCCTTTGAACGACTGGAGATCATGGTGGCTCTTCTGTCTGCTCTCGAACATTGAGAGGTGGTGATATCTTCAGGTGCGTTCAAGTGCTACCCTGTTAATTTGTCCGAGATATCAGTCATTAAGCATCCCTGTTCGTATCTCCGTGATAACTCAGTTCGAAACTGCCAGTTTCTGCCGTGTCTTCTAACGGATGACAACCTGTTTTGGTAGACATCAGACAGCAGAAAAGCCTCCATCGGTGGTAGTGGTGATCTACTTGCCTCCGTCTGGTATGAAACCAGTTGCTTTTGACTATTGGGACACTGAGTGGACAGATTTAACGAATTTGTCTATAATCGAATCATGATACCCACTGTCACATACCACTGATGTGCAGTGGGTACTGTCGTATCCAATGGGGCCATGGCGGGGGGAGGTGAACCGTTCTCTGATATACGAAGTGCAGGGCGCAACCCGCGTAACTTGCGGGATGTGACCTGCTGGTCTAATAAGTAATAGTAACCTTTCCTGAAGGCCATCTGGTCTAAGTGCGCATTACTGATCCATAAGACCTGACCACTGCTTCACAGGCACCGACGGTAAAACAAAGTCTTCAAACCTCTTCTACGGCCACGTCTCTGATCCAGAAATTAATGCAGAGCGATCCGCCCACCACAGCCTGTTTTCAAAATCCTGTAAGTGATTTCGTCTTTCGGCAGTCCAGCTGTTCAGATAGCTAAACTTATCTACTAGATTGATCGATCACCTTCAAGCATGGGACGCTTTGTGATCCCACTCAGTCCTACAGTAGCACATTGCTAGTGTAAAGCGCATACCGAACTGTGCGGCCGAATTATTTTGGTTGTTCAGAATGGCTTGCATTTGTAAGAGGTCTGGTCCATGAAGAGTGATCGGCGTACTCGATGTCTGTGATCGAACGCCCTGCCATTATGTTGATCCTGAAGTTAGAGGCAAGCATGGTAGTCTCAAGCAGTGTGCCGCTTGAAAAGTTAAAGAGGAAGGGCGACAGAGGACACCCTTGCCTGAAGCTGTTGGCTTGTGATAGAGCATATTTGTTTTTTTTTCGGCCGCTTTAGACAATTCGTCTGTCACGGTCAACCTTTGGGTGATCGGAGTGAATAGTTTTTAGGGCCAAACTTTTCTAACCCACCCTTCTTCGCCGGTGACAAACATCGACATGGCCTGAATTGGAGGAAGCATCCTGCTACCTTCGTACTCTCTTTATACAGGATAATATGACCGCCTTCAGATCACTTCATTACAATTTTGCGCAGTATGGCGAATCACTGATCTTCGTTTAATCTCTCCTAGCACTCCCGGACCCTGAAGAACTGAACTCCATCCGGTTCATCCCGCGGGATCGTCACCGCCGAACCAGCGCAACAAGGTTACAACTCTAGGTCATGACTCTTACCACACTGTATTGGCCATCAGAGTCCACAAGCAAGGACAAGCTATCAGTTGAGCCTTCAGTTGGAAATTTGAACTGAACCTGTAGGTGTTATCCTGCGTTTGTATTCATCGTTAAGTGACACTTAATCAAAAAGCATGTGAGATGTGAAGCGTTTAGGATTCGGCCCAGTGCAAGCTAACCAATTTAGGATGGACGCATTTCTTAAACATAGTTTGGGGGACGTAACTAAGGAGACCGATAGTTGGTTCCAATAACTCACCACCAGACGGGTATCAAAGAATCGTGGCGCCCGACTGGTGAACCCTCGTTGTGAGCGTTTGACAGAGCGATATCCATAGGTGTTATTGGAGTAACCAAAAAAAAGATTCTGTTTGTTGGCTTCAGATTGTGTACCGACGGATATTCCCTAGCGGTTCTTACTTGTGGAACATGAGATGTGAGAGCGGCATGACGTGTTCAACGGGAGGATGAGTTTTATCGTCTGACAATTGATATTCTGTAGTAGTATTTCGTTTTAATTAAACCAAGGGAGACAATGAGGACTGTTGTGTCCGGAGTAGTGATGAAAAGAGGAGAAAAGGGTCGGGAAATTTGTCCCATTTAGATAGATTGACACCCTGTTGGTTGAAGGAAAATGAAGAGACCAAGAGAAGACCATATAGTAGTGTGGCTGTTTATGTACTTTCGGCAACCATTGAGCTATAGTGAAGGTACCCGTGCGACACTCGAAGTCCGTCATCCAAAGTTGGTCCAACACAGTCTCTTAGTCCGCCAGGTTGGGGTTAAAACATACGTGGCGACTTGTCCCTTAAAATTAATGTGCTGGCAATTCCCACCAAAACCGCCGCTCTGCAGTGAGGCTTTTGAGCATGAGGCTTTGGTTGAAAACCCTAGGTATCCTCCTGTCTAGGTTCAGACACACTCCTTATAGCCTCGTCTTCTCGGATTCGTGACCCCATTCATGTACATAGATCTATGTACATAGACTATTTACGGTCAACCGGCGCTGGTAGCCCCGCGCATCCCGAAGTCAGTCTTTAAGTTTCTATGCCGGGTTTACATGGCTGCTTTCGACGTTGCTGCTCTAAAAAAAGAGGAGAACAGGCACCCCTCGCGTGCAAACTAGATTCGTTTGACATTGATGTGTGCTGTGTATCAGGAACAAGATTCACCATCATATGTGTTGACACTTATTCCTCATTGCTGTACAACCACAAAGTTTATTCACTTACATTTAAGGTCTTGAAAAGAGAAATGTGCTAATGGGGAAGGAACCAGGTTCTACCGTAGAGCAAGTCCTCTGATCTGGCTGGACCCTCAAGTGCTCAATCAGACAGTCCGGAAAAAAGTGACGGCACGAAATTCACTGCCTTCCAGTAACCACCATTTTTCGCGATACCTCCGCGAAGCTCACCAGGGGGGCACGGGAACCACATCCTAGAAGCCGAACCGCACCAAAAACACCGGAGCTATTCGGAATCTCTTTTACACCCTCCTATCAAGTCACGCTGTCCAACTCGCAGTTTTCACAGCCGTTTAGCGAACTGCCTCATCAGTCTCCACTTGCTTCCGCTTGCGAACCTCTGGCGGTGTAGAGGTCAGTGCATCAGACTACGCATGGTCGGCATCGTTTTAAGTCATGGCGTCCGCAGCGTGCATCAATAGTCTCTGCCTCACCGCCTACGATTCTCGGAACTCATTCGGATTCGCGTCTATTTTCACTTTTTAGGGCCGCGCAAACTGCGGACAACCTCCGTAGTAACTGATGAACTCTCGGTTCCCAGCGTTAAACAAAGTCATCAGAACCGTGTTCTGGACTCTTGAATGCTCTACCGTTCAATGTTAATTCTCACTAGAGCGAAATTGCTACATCTTTTCCCAACGCCTGGAATTCCCTCCATGGCCTGACAACACAAGCCCAATCCAATCATCGGATGTTAGACAAAAAAAAAAGACTGAAATTCGGAGAAATGTTCCCACATGTGTGGAACGTTGTTCATAGGTCTTAGCGTGGACACCGAGTCTGGCGGACGCGGAAGGTAGAGAGAATTGAGGAATGCTGGAAACACCTGAAGATTATTCCACTTGACCCGTGAGGCTGCTCATACATAATCAACTGTGATCGAAATCGTCAGGAGCCAAACTGAACCGACCATCTTTATCAAAGAGGGGCACGCTGATAACTGGTTCCAGAAATCCTCATGATCTGTCGCCAACGATCTCTTGATCAGAATGATCACCCATCTGCATTATTAGGGAATGGGAACAAGTCATTCAGCGCTCGTCTAAAATACTCCCCCCTGCTTCAGGAAGGAGTTTTCCCCTTCCAGCTTGGGGATAATCGATGGTAATGCTGTTTTCAAAAGTGGAACCTTAGCGGGGCTGAAACAGCCTGGCACCAGTCGTTACGAGAATTTTGGCGTCATCAATCGCCTTATGGTAACCGTAGAGCATTGATTCGAGGGAAGCGAATAACCTTAATAAAAAAGAGCTCGAAGTACCTTAGTGTTTAAAGTACTGACTCACGGGAACCAAGCGAAATTTCGACCTTGTGGATGTTGCGTTGGCCACATCTTCACAATGTCATATGCTAGAGCAACGACATACGTACAAGAGACCACATATTTGATATTCCTGAATTTTCACGGCCTATCCGACTTTGCCGATCTGTAATATTTGTACGACTTCGTTCCTGCCTTAAAATTAGAATAAAAGACCGGTGGTTTTGGATGGATTACCTCGTCCTCTCTCATGGACTTTGCGCCCACAGATCGTAAGGACATGCAGTCGCTAAACAAGCTTCTTGCAGTCCAGTTTCTGAGGTTGTGGAGGGTTTGCTTATCCTGGAAGTTGTACAGAGGTTGATGCACCAATCTAAGGCTGAGGTCGCGTTTAGTGAGTTGAGATGCCTATGGCGGCAAGGCGGTATAACTCCGATTCTCTACAGAAGTCTGCATCAAGCTGGGGTACGGACTATTTTGTTGTATGATTGAGAGAATTGGCTTCCGCGAGCAGTGGGCATGGGAAGTCTTAGGATCCTCCATGACTTTTACTTCGTACTGTAGCTCGTATGGGATTGTTCCAATCAATCCGCAACAATATGAGTGTTCGTTCGTTCAACGTATTTTAATCGAAGAATGTGTCCAACATCAAATGCTGTGGTTTTTTGTCATGCCTTGAACATGTGGAACCACCGTCGGACGAAAAGATGCTAGCAGGATTCGGTCCGCGTGATCCCCCTGTATATAGTTAGTGGCGATCATCATTCTCAGCTGTAATAATGCGTACTTGTCGTACAGTGGTTGTAGCTGCCACAGTTTCGTTCACCGATGACTTGGGGAGGTGGGGTAGGTAGCTGCGCATTGGAGGCGGGAGCTGATAAATTAGTGCGTGATACAGCACTGTAGGTGAACTGTTAATTGGGAGAATTGGGAAGGGAGCTTTGCATTGAAGGCAATAGCTTGGATGTGCAGCACTTGTAAACTGCTCTTTTTCATGCTCAGTATCATCTTCTTTTTTCCCATCATTACCAGTCACATCGCTGTACAAAAGTTTGTTTTGCTGAAATACAACCGCTACCGCCGCGCGTTGGCTCCAACGTGACTTTGAGACTTCTGCTGAGTGACTGTTGTTGTGACCGCCGGTTAGCTATATCTGACCGCTGCCAATACTAAACGTGAACAAACATTTCAGCTACAAACGCTGGACTAATATATTCGCGCTTGTGGAATACTATTTCGATCACCGGAGATCTGGGATACCAGGAAGATAGAACTATTCTCTGTGTGGTGGTTCAACGGAATACGGAACTACGGAATCTCCTATTTTGAACTGTGAGTCAAGATTTACTTGTATTTTTCTCTTTGTGACTCTGTATCTGGCTTACACCAGTAATTTGTTCAGTTCACTAGAGACTCCATAGGGCCGTTAACCACTACA
>NW_008752158.1:228991-238976 GCF_000715545.1 Opisthorchis viverrini | reverse complement strand
GCATACCATCCGGCTGCCAACGGCATGGTCGAACGCTTCCATCGACAGCTTAAGGCATCGCTGATAGCCTCGTCTAGCACACACTGGTCGGAACGCCTCTCACTCATTCTTCTCAGTATACGCAATACTGTTAAAGAAGACTTGGGCTGCACAACCGCTGAACTCGTCTTCGGCACTACCTTACGTCTTCCAGGTGAAATGATAGTCGACTCTGCAACAACTGGTGAAACGGACCCTAATTCCTACGCTTCCAGGCTTCGCCAATACATGCGTGATATCCGTCCTTCACCTACTCGACAAACTCGCAAGCCTACTCATGTACATCCAGACCTTGCTACATGTGACTATGTTTTTGTGCGCGTCGATGCGGTCAGAAAGCCCTTACAACCGCCATACGAAGGGCCTTTCAGAGTCATTTCTCGGAAAGACAAAACTTTTGTCATTGATCGTAACGGCCGCAAAGACACTGTTAGCATCGATCGACTAAAAGTTGCTTACATGCACACTCGACCAACCTCTGATGATGAGCATACTACGACCCCCTCCGTTACACAACCAAACAGTCACACGATCCCTCCTTCGACCAGTGCCACCACCAATACCACACACACACCATCACTCACAAGATCTGGTCGACAATGCAAACTTCCTGTTCGTTTCAAAGACTAACTGTCGTGACGCATTTCCTTTTCGAGCGTCTTGCTCACCCATTTGACGCTCTAGGGGGGGAGTTCTGTAGCACTTGTAAACTGCTCTTTTTCATGCTCAGTATCATCTTCTTTTTTCCCATCATTACCAGTCACATCGCTGTACAAAAGTTTGTTTTACTGAAATACAACCGCTACCGCCGCGCGTTGGCTCCAACGTGACTTTGAGACTTCTGCTGAGTGACTGTTGTTGTGACCGCCGGTTAGCTATATCTGACCGCTGCCAATACTAAACGTGAACAAACATTTCAGCTACAAACGCTGGACTAATATATTCACGCTTGTGGAATAATATTTCGATCACCGGAGATCTGGGATACCAGGAAGATAGAACTATTCTCTGTGTGGTGGTTCAACGGAATACGGAACTACGGAATCTCCTATTTTGAACTGTGAGTCAAGATTTACTTGTATTTTTCTCTCTGTGACTTTGTATCTGGCTTACACCAGTAATTGGTTCAGTTCACTAGAGACTCCATAGGGCCGTTAACCACTACAGATGCATGAGCGCCATTGAGGGCGCGACTTGGCCATGTCTGACACTGTCTCTAACCATTGATATGGCCCGTTTCGGGATCTCCATCCAGGAAGACAGCAATGACAAGCCTGGCTGGGTTTGCCAACCGATCTTATTGGTGTTTTTATTGTCACCTCCTACCTAATTGTCTGAAAGGATATCCGAACTTGTATATACGTAATGATTGTGGCACATTTTCACTAGTTACCCTATCCCATTCACGTTTGCTGTTTTCTTTACGTTAGTAATTTCAATGCTGTAGTGAGCCAAAGAAACTGTCGATGGATTTCATGATACTGGTGTTGATTATTCAAATAAACTGACATCGTTTTACATCAGTGAAGTACCAGTGTTCCGCAGGTTGTTTCTAACAATGATAGTAACATGGAAGGTAGATACAGATCCTAACGTATTTGTCGCACAAAGTCCTAATAGTGGGGTGTCTCAAGGCCTGTCAACTTGGGAAAGGTGAGGTCGTAAACGTATGGAGTACTTTATCTGGAAATGAGACACGAACAGTTTTGTGGAACTAATAATAGCATATTGGAAGAGGATCAACGGAAGCAGTTATCAATTTCTAGTCGTGTGGAGCTAAGATTGCGCGACCAGATTTGGAAACACTGTGTATAAAACAAGTGGTGAGTACTCAAAGTAAAGCTGTTGAGAAGTGAATAAATTCAAGTAATATGCAAAGATAGGTGATCTGTAGAACAAAGAACGGAGCACCAAATACTCTGGTTGCTGCTCCAAATTTCACTGGCACCAGCTAGCCACACTAAAAGACTACTCAAATAATCAGAGGATTCTCACCCATTCAACGAAATTTTGTGTGGAAATTTATCTAATTCTTTAGTAGAACAAGAATTGCGCAATTTACGGTTTAGCTGATCTTAGTGGACTAGATTACGTTTGAAATGAAGGAATCAGAACAGATGGGACCCGTTTGGCGAAGGCCGTAGAAAATTGTTAGAAATGAAAAAGTGGGACATTTTTAGTTTATTATCTCCTTAATCATACAGAGAATACAAGTGAGACTAATGAGACAGTAACTAGGTTGGCCTCAATGCTTATTGCTCTGAAAAGTTGTAGCATGCTTCCTAGTGTATAGAATGGTGACGAAGGAAAAAAGAATGAAACAGGATGCATTTGGATACGGTGGTGGTGTTTGCACGGTCTTTAGTTATTCTCTGGCGAACACAGTGGGCACCTTGAAAACATCTTCAACCAACCACTCGAACGTGTTATGATTTTCCATGCATCACAAAATCCCGTGGTACTCATGGTTAGTGTACTGGGGTGTCTGTTGGCTATATATAGTGTTTTAATTGGAACGAACTGACGCAAGGTTTACACAAGACTGTCTCATTCTTCAGTAGACACTGGGAGGCGTTTTGTCTGGTTTTCCTCTGAGAACGAAGGTATAAATAGGGCCTTGATGACTCGTTAGATGGTTCCAGGGTTTTGGACCGGCAATAATGTTAGTAGGGGATAATCGTATCTAGAGAATTTATTAGGACTTTGTGAGCTTGGAGATTGATGTTGCACCGCATCCTGGCGCGGCAAGCTTTGCAAATGGGTCTGAGGTAGAGAACCTGACAGATACGTGCGGGTTGATTGTGTGCTGTGTGTCAAATAGACATCGAAATGCATGCTTCTGAGATGTAACAAAGTGTTTCGCGTTCATGAGCATCTGGAGAGATTAAGTAAGCTGGAACTAATAAACAATTTGGGGGTATCTTTGAATGCATTCATAGTCTTCGCAGTGCTATGCGGAGAAGGAGAAGTTACTATGTGGAAATTGCGGGTGGCATAGGAGGTGGGCACTTGTCCATCGAAACCAAGTTTCATCGACGCCAGAGACTGTGAACAGGTTCACCACTTCCATTGGACAGATAGGTTTTTTATCACTCAAGTAGTAAAAGGTGTGGTGTATACGATGGACCGATAGGCTGTTTGGTCTAAATGATTTTGTTTGGCGGCATAGTTGGGCAGATCTAGAAAATTTGGGGGTCGAGACTAATCCTTGAAAGAGCTGTGGTATCTGATGCGAAGAGACTCTACTTTCCGCGGTGAGAGTTAAAGTTGATTGGATTTCATCCAATAGTTCTTAGGGGGTTCAGGGGTTTTTTAAGAAAGTCAGAGCCGAAAATTGAGGTCAGTAAATTTGCTTTATTTTTCTCGAGAAGCTCGTGCGTGGATGCAACGGGATAAACTTTGAAGGAGGGGTGTTAAACCTGCACTGTGAAGTGAGCGGATTAGCGACAAGGACCTATTTCAGTGTTTAGATGGCCGGCTCAGAGACTGGAATCCGGGTTATGACTGATATTTATGATTCGAAATAATATTCTTGTTTCTTCCAGTGGCCTCTGGCTCACCAACCCTCGCGGTCTAGCGGATTTCTATATTGTAATCAAATGGGTAGTTTGATGTTCACCAAACGTCTGTGTCACCTCACTGGAGAGCAGAAGTTTTCTGTTATATCTGCTGATTCATCAATCTGTGGTGTCTGCTGCTGACCCGCTCCAGTGCCTAGTGTCGGAGAGAAAAGACTCACAGAAGGGAACACAACAGCTGTATTCCGAACAAGCGAGTGAGTAAGAGTGCGAGAGCAAAAGTTACGACGGCCCCACGCTATTTAAAGGGGGCATTCTGACATTGATCCAGGCTGTCTGATAGGCCTTAGTGATCACCCATCAACATCGATCGTGCCTCTGTGAAAAGCCTGGACGCTTATCACATTCGGTCGTGCTTCTGTGGCCGCAAGAACACTCATCAGGTCTTGCTGAATTGATTGAATGATTGATTGGCTTGCATGCTTGCCGGCTTTCCAGTTGAGTTTTTGGTGGAGCAGTAGGTTCCGGGCGTTCAGAAGTCGCTTTCAGGAATCTGACCTTCCTGATATTTTCCAATTATATTCTTACCGCCTTCATACTCACTCACCATTCATCCAACCATTGGTGTCACAGTGGCTTAATTGTTCTCTCGGATGCATGGCAGATTATTGGCAGCAAACATGGCCACCCAATTACATAGGTTTCGTTACATGTCAATAGGCTACTGTGTAGCTGACCAAAACAACAAGTAACACTAAAACAAAACTCCACGAGAATGGATGCTTCTGCGAGACAATTACGGCCTTTTAGCACCTCAAGCGGCTGGCTCACTGCCTATGGAGAAATATCCTAATGAACGCCCTTCGCCACCGAACGGGATTTATCATCAGACTATTATTTTTAAAGATTACTCTAAAAGTACGGCTGATTTAATTCTGTCCTGCCTTGAAAATGATAAATTCTCAATGAGATGTTAAACGAACGCAAGATATTGCGACTTAACGCTCATCATATTCCAACGAACCGTCTTGCAAATTGTTATTCTTCTTCAGGCTTAGTTTGAGCCACATAAGTCAATTACTCCTAGTAGACAATAAGATATATCCAGTGGCCATTTTGTTGCTCCATTGTAGTGGTCCACTAGTTCAGCCATGGACCATGAAACAAGCAGAACATGCGGATCAGAGCATTGAGAAATTCCATCCAATACTCAAAATTATTTGAAACACTCAAATATAACTAAACGTCTAAAGCCACAACACAAGAGGAGTGTGATCACATCTTCTATGATGAAACCCCGAATTAAAACTTGACGTGGTGGTCGGGCTTGGGTGCTGCAATGATCCTGCGAGCTACACTGGCTGGAACTTCGTTCCACAAGGTGCAACCATGCCAGGAAAGCCAAAGGGGAGCAGTCAGAACAAGAGCAGCGAGACCCGGTACTACGAGTAATTGTACTACAAAGTGGTCTGGGGGTAAAGTCGTACTGTCCTCTGCGACAGAAGCGTGAAGGCAGTAAGGTGTTTCCTCCAGGAGACCAGCATGTCCATATTTATGGAGAAGGCGATACTATCTTCCACCGGGGAAGGACGGGTTAGAAAAGGTCGGCCCCAAAAACTGCACACTCCGATCGCCCAGCGGTTAACCGTGACCGCCGGCGCATTATCCAATACGTTCGAAATACTTTTAAAACCAATGAGCCCGGTGCTGCTCAAGAGGCACCCGCTGTGCGCAGCCTCATCAGGAATGAGAAGGTAACGACTTATTCCCTGCGTCCTCAGGTTAGGTCATTCCCCTGCAGCAGAGCAGGTCAGACTGTTGAGTCGTCGGCTCAGGGCGGGCTCCCCAAAGAAAATCCGATATTCTCCCACTGCCTTGTGGGTCAGACTTTTGAGTCAGAGGCTAGAGCCATGGTCCCCGAACAAAACCCTACATGCATCCACTGCCTTTTGGATCAGACTTCTGAGTCAAAGGCTCAAGGTGGGGTGCCTCAACCAAGCCCCTTCCTCGGCTTGGGCAACCGGGTAGTATCATTTGCCCGCGCAGTTCAGCCCCCAGCGCTGTCACTACCCAATCCCTTCCCACTGCACAAGCAAACGTCGCTGGGCCATTTGACTCCCAGCCATCTGACTGAAGAGCCTTATGCTCCTCGGGGCCTATAAATATCAAACAAGATGACACCTTTCTATATAGGAGCTTTTAACGTCTGCACTTTATGTCAAATTGGCAAACAGGCAATGTTCTGAAAACGTGTACTCTCTTAAAATCGATGTATGTTGTGAAAACCACCATGGGATCAGCCTGTTAGCTGTGGCATCAAAGGTGCTATCTGGCCTTATCCTTCGGAGGCTGACTGCATAGAGAGAGAGAGGCCGGTCCGTGAAAACAAAGCTGGGTTCCTTCCTACAATAGGTTGCATCGATCATATCTTTACCCTCCGACAGATTCTGGAACAACGACACTGCTTTCAGCAACCAATAATAGTTGTGTTCCTTGATTTGAAAGGTGCCTTTGACTCTGTGGACCGCCAAGCACTATGGCAGTGTCTGTAGAGCAAAGGTGTCCCCCATAAATTCTTGACCCTCATTAAGGCTCTATACGCCAACTCACTCGGCCATGTAAAGGTCCATGGAAAGCTCTCTCTTGAGTTCACCACATCAAGTGGTGTCCGACATAACTGTCCTCTTTCACCTCGATAGGTGAACTGATCACACTGCATCGGTTGCGCTAGCTTCACCACGTGCTGCGTATGCCAGTCGACCGACTTCATCGAAGGTCTCTTTTTGCACAAACACGTGCAGAGTGAAAGAGAGCCAGAGGCGGTCAAACAATGACTTGGCAGCGAAGTACGAAAGTCAATACCAGCAAACTCAGCTGCGCTGGTCACTGCCATCTTCCTGGATGGGGACCCCGAGATGGGCCACATAAATGGCTAGGGACATTGTCAGGCATGGTCTAATGGCGCCCGCAATGGCAGTCATGCGTCCAAGCTATTGCCTTCAATACATAGCTCCATTTCCAACCCCTCTCTCACTTAAGAGCTCACTGACAGTACCGAATTTATGCACTAATTTATCATCTCCCGCCCTCAGTGCACAGCTACCTCCCCCCCCCAAATAATCGATGGACGAAACTTCGGCAGCTACATCCACTGTACGACGAGTACGCGGTTATTGCAGCTGACATGATGATGCTATGATCAAACACTCTGTAATGGAGAATGATTTGCGATGGTGTTTTGTTCAAGCACATCCAGTAGTTTGCGCTCATCCAATACAAGAACAGTTAGAGAATTAAAACTGAACCCTTGAGCGCGACGTTTGTGGGAGCGCTTGTGTTTCCTTGCTAGAAAGTTTGATAACCGTGGAGCTAGCCAAATTCTGTGACTGTGGAGTAAAATGAAACCCAGTAAAGAAGGACTTTTCTCGAGTCGCGACGCTTGCGATAAAACGGATGAAACTGTGTCGTGAGAAATCGTAACTGCCGACTGCTCCTTACTGCAGCCAAAACACCATAAACTTTGAAGCCCACATATAATCGGCACAGAATCCCAAGCACCAACGGTGGAAATCATTATGGAAGCAAATTTTCACTCAACAGCTTGTCAACTTGTAATATGAAGAATCCCGCCTCAAGTAAGTGCGCAACAATATGTCCCGGCTTTTTCTTGGTCCCTTCTAATATGCTTACAAAGCCTTCACATAATTTCCGGAGATCTTTCTTATATGGACTACATTCTGTTGTGGGTATCAACTCGTTCAGTTTATTTAAAACCTGGTCCGGTATCTTAGTTCCAATGCATTTACAGGGCACAACTTGCTTTTGGAAGAAATAACTATTAATTGCTTGGAAAGTTTAGAATGTATGTTGTGTTATGGCGACCGAGTATTAGTGTAACAACCTCGACAAAGTTGGCTGAATTTGGAATCTGCAAAGGGTTTTGTCACCAGAGGTGGGTGGAATGGAACAGCCTGGAGTAAGCAGCTGGGTAAAAAAGCTGCCAGACTCAATCTCATCAGGCCGTTTTATTTAAGACTAGGTGGGAAATCATTTTTTTCGTCCCTGTTGGTGGAATATCAGATACCACGTACTTCAGAATACAAAGTATATAAACAGGAAAATATGGAAAAGCCATGTTACGCTAGCTTGGAGCTGTGTTTCCTTCTGTCTCTTATATAAATATAACCGCTCGCTCCCAGTGAACTAGTCAGGAAAATAATAGAGGTGCCGTGGGTTTATGCATATTTGCAAGAAGCCCTGAAGGATCAGAACACAGCAGCCGATCGGAAAGCAGATCAGAAATCATGAAATGATTACAAACTTTGCTGCTTCCACAATTCAGGGCTCTCGAACATGATGAGCAAGAAGAAAACTGCGTCACTGGCCGATCCTTTTTGTTTGTAGCCAAACTTATGTGTTATCAGGGGTATTAGCCTCACCTGTACAAATGAGCAAGTTGTCTGCATTAACCATGAGGAAGGAACTTTAGTAGAGGGTGAACACTTGAGTGACACAATCTTCGGTGATGAAACTAGAGGACGCAGTTAAAAAGTTGGAACGTTCGTGACAGCATGCCCTTGATGGAGTTATTCGAACCTGAAAGTGACACCTCGACATATCTATAGACTGTTGGGAGGTTCTTCGGTATGATGATGGATACCACAATGAATGACTTCTTCCATTTTACTTGCTCCGGTAGTGTGCGAAAGGTTTGTAGCACTGGTAAACTGCTCTTTTTCATGCTCAGTATCATCTTTTTCCCATCATTATCAGTCACATCGCTCTACAAAAGCTTGTTTTACTGGGAAAAAACCGCTACCGCCCGCTCGTTGGCTCCAACGTGACTTTGAGACTTTTGCTGAGTGACTGTTGTTGTGACCACCGGTTGGCTATATTTGACCGCTGCTAACAGTAAACGTGAACAAACATTTCAGCTACAAGCACCGGACTAACATATTCACACTTGTTGATTAATATTTCGATCACCGGAGATCTGGAATACCAGGAAGACAGAACTATTCTTGGTGTGGTGGTTCAACGGAATACGGAACTACGGAATCTCCTATTTTGAACTGTGAGTCAAGATTTACTTGGATTTTTCTCCTTGTGACTTTGTATCTGGCTTACATCAGTAATTTGTTCCGTTTACTAAAGACTCCATAGGGCCGTTAACCACTACAGGTTAAGTCAATCGATTTCTCCCATGGAAAATTGCGCCCGTATTTTCATACCCGAGAAATCTGTAGATATACATATATATCTTTCGGATGTATTCACCGTTTGGCTGACAGATAAACTCTGTAATGATATCATTTATGAAGATCGATTTGATTGGGGACGAAACAGTGCTCCAACGGTGATGTGTCTACATTATTGTAGATTATTATCAATACCATAATTATTTGATTTTTAATTCCTGTGACCTGTGAGTTCATGAAATCCAAAGTAGGATTTCAGTAGCAAGTTTAGCTTTAGTTGGTTTGCGAGCGCTGCAACAACGTTTTTCCCATTTGCACTCCGTCCTTCCTGAGGTGCCATGTTCTTTTAAATGTAATTCCCTGGACCTTACACAGTTAACGGATTCACGCATTGATGCACAGGATCAAGGCTTTTGCCCAAGTTTCCGGGGTCAGCTTTGTTCTTGTCGGCACAGTAATTGTCGTTCACTTGAAAGGCACAAGTGAAAAAAGGGTGTAGCACTGCTCTTTATTCACTTGTGCCTACATGAGTGAAACTATTGAAAAATTCTAATAATGCATAGCATACCTATCAAATTCTGACACCTAAATTTATGGAATGCTGAATTCCGAAATTTTTCAGATCTTGTAACAATGTTGCAATCAGCAAAACGAAGATATTTTACAATTCCAGCTCGTGCCATCACGTTACTACGGTGATAGTGGCTCTGTTGATATGCTTAAACAAAATGGTTTTAATTCCGAGACACAAAATCGAGGGTTTCGATCAAGTTTCACGGTTCGGTTTTGTTCTTGCCCTTCAGCGACTGCCGCTCACCTGAAAAGCATATGCGGAAAAAGGGTGTTCCAATGCCATTGAAATTCTCAGCGCTGGACAACAAGCTAACCAGCACCGGGGCTCGCATATAAAGCGTCTAATGGTGCTTTGAACTGGGTTCCAGATGCAGCGTGGACAACTGTCGGGAGAAGGTCGTCCCACACACCAACTGCAAGAAATGAGGGGAAAATTCTGCCTGATAAAAGTGTGCATTCTGAGCTGTGTGCTTGCTGAGTCAGTGGTGAAAATCCTGCTGAAAAACATTCTGCAAACAGAGCTTAATAATTATTTAGTATCAACGTACGCCATGACATCACAGGATGAGTAGGTAAAGCACCATGAGAAGCGTTCATAGCCCAATGCTTTGAGGCCGGTAACCATTTTCATGGCAGCTCGCTGGGCGTGCCCAATGA
>NW_008752158.1:226015-228761 GCF_000715545.1 Opisthorchis viverrini | reverse complement strand
CTTGCTGAGTCAGTGGTTAAAATCCTGATGAAAAACATTCTGCAAACGGAGCTTAATAATTATTTAGTATCAACGTACGCCATGACATCACAGGATGAGTAGGTAAAGCACCATGAGAAGCGTTCATAGCCCAATGCTTTGAGGCCGGTAACCATTTTCATGGCAGCTCGCTGGGCGTGCCCAATGAGTGCTACGTCCTTCGCGCGTCCTGCGTAGACAACTTGGTTGGCATATGCAAGATTCGATCTGACATAGGCCCCATAGAGTAGTTGGAAGTTGTCGCGAGTAATACGGGAGAAGGTGAGCCGAACCACCCGTAGAACGGTGATTGTCTTCCGAGCCACTGTTTCATGGTGCAGTAAGAAGGATGTGTTTGCACAGAGCCAAATAACCAAATCATTTTTGGCATTTATTCTCGTGATACCTTTTGGTCCATTCTCATCAAGCACGACAAAGACGTCCGCTGGGTCTCCTTTGAACGAAATATAGATGCTTTTTCGTCATTCAGAGGAAGTGTCAATTCAACGACCACCGTTTTGCAGCGTCCACACCCACTTAGGTGCACTGACATTAGAACTCCAGGATTTCAGGTCGTCCGAGAAAAGTGGGCATAGACTTGCAAGAACATCTGGAAGGTCACTAATGTATGTCAGGAACAGCAGTCGTCCCAGAACGGAGCCTTGATGAACTCCACTGGGAACCGGCACCGGAGAAGAGTAGGTCGAGTCTATATTCACTCAAAATGTTATGTCTGGTGGGGACGCCCCGATCCAGCGTAAAATTTCCCATTGAACTAATAAATACTCGATTTTTCGAAACAGTGGCACGTGTGCGACTCGACGGAAGCCATCGAAAAATCGAGAAATTGCAATCTGCGAATGACATCAATTCGCGAAAAGTTCACCGTTATATTCCCTCAAAAATGTTCTCAGCAAAAGAATCAGCATAAAGTGACTTAAACCCGCAAACTAAGGTGAAAAACATTTGCACTGCCTAGCATACGAGACAAATCCTGTGAAATCATGGAAATCCGGGTACGTGCTATCGGACTGCGAACCCTCATTGGCTGTCGAGTCCACATTTATGGCCAATCAGAGCTCGACTATTTTCTTCAAAATCTGGTGACTCGGTCTTTTGCCAAGTCATTTTGGGTTGTGTTTCTTGACCGGAACAACGCCCAACTGTGAGCACTAAGGCAGATTCGGTGCAGGACATTGCCAAACGTTTCCGAAAGTGCGTCTCATCAACATTCACACTTGTTGTCCTTTCGGATTTTTGGGTGGTTCCAGTAGACATCCCGCAAAACAGGTCTGCGATGTTTTCAAAATCCACATAATTTGCGTGCAGCTTGCGCGTCATTCGAATCCACATAGGTGTTCCGGAAAATGCGAGAGTCGGAGTGGTGGAAAAGTGGTCGGTCTGCGCTGCATGTTGCATTCCATACGGAGCACCATTTAGCAGAGAAAAATAGTTCATGGTCAGCACATAAATACGGCGGGTACTAGATTTTGTCCGGGCGTCTCCATCTCACCCATAAACGATCAGCCAACTGAGCCGCAGCAGTACCAAGTCTGCTTGCCTGCACATTCATACTCCTGTTAACCACGACTATATCTGAGCCCATATCCCACCACAAGTGTTCAAAGGGTGGAAAATGCCGTTTTGGAGTGTACAAGCGCTACTGTCACCTGAGACGTAAGCTCACACAAGGAACATGCAGAAATTGTCGTGGTGTCCACGGGATGCTCACGCAGAGGTCGGCAAACAAATCTCCTGGGGGTCAGTTTCACTGGACAACTGTTTATCCAGACACTTGGTGACTTAGAGCAGCCGCGGCGGATTCTGAATCCTGGCGAGCAGCAACATAAAAGCATAAATCGATCGACCCCGTTCAACAGCTGTTCTAGGCTTTTGAATCCTCGTTTAATTGGAGCAGTTCATGTCAATGTAAAAAGAGTTCAACGCAAATGAAAGACCAACTGGTCGGCCGGCTTCTTTCAGAGTTCGAGGTCTGAAACCTGGCAGAATAATAGGGCGTCTAGTTTAGGGAAATGACTCTGATGTCTGTACGTAGGTTTCGGTCGAGTTGACCGTGGATTTCGCATCAGTGTCCAGTGCTGATCTGTCAGTACTTAAAGATGGGCCCAGAGAGATGACACTGGCGACGACGTATAAGCAGAAAATATGAAGAAGGAAGGGGATATCAGCCGTGGCCCCTTTTGTTCATCCACCCCATTGTGTGTATTGTAGTGGTCTGGCTACGTATAAGTTAGTTTACCGGGAGTGTGTGGCAAAGAGATGAAAATAATTGCGCTAGGTTGGGTACACAAAAATAAAGAGATCAGATGGAACAGACTCACTAATAATTGTTCACTTTAAAATAGTTCGTCGTTGGCCCATGTCAGCGAATAAACAATAATCCAATTATAGTGGTCCAGGGGTCTTCTCCTGAACAGTTCCCACATACAATAGATTCCGAAGATATTCTGAAATGTTTTGATAACAGAGTTAGCACACGAGGCTCGCGAATGACCGCTACAAGCGCGAACGAAATCAGAGGAGGGAGTCGAAGCATGTGACCACGCTTGTATTTCGTGAAATTGTACAAGTGCGCTTTTTTGTAGCTTTTCGTATTTAAACAAAAAACGGTTATGCAATTGATGGAATACGTAGTGTTATAATGGAAGTAAAATAAAGGTACAAAACGCCACATTACTCCCCCACTAGAGCGTGGAATATGAAAGTG
>NW_008752158.1:213658-224161 GCF_000715545.1 Opisthorchis viverrini | reverse complement strand
GTACCTGTCTGGGAAAGTAGCGTTGTTGAGAGAACGGTAATCTCCACAGAGTCTCCAATCACCTTCAGATTTCTTAGGTACCATATGTAGGGGTGATGACCAATGACTCGATGAAGTGCGGATGATGCCGAGTTCGAGCATGTGTTCGAACTCGTGTTTTGTGATTTGTAGCTTATCCGGATGAAATCGGCGGGGGTTGGCATGGACAGGTGTGCCTCTCGTCTGAATATGGCGAAAGACGGAATGAGTAAGAAGTTGGGTATACTGACATGGGTGAGTAAGGGTTGGAAAATCCCTAAGTATGTCAGCAAAATGTGAATCCGGTAAGATAACTCGGATACCTGTGGATGAAGTTGGGGCGCTAATTCCGTTGACTGAGAGCGAAGTAAGCGTGTCCAAGAGACGTTTGTGTCACACGTCGACAGATAGATTGTAATGGGTCAGGAAATCTGCACCGATGATGGGTGTTTGGACGTCGGCCTAAAGGAAGATCCACCTGAACGCACGTCGCAATCCGAGGGCAAGGGTGAGGTAACATTCGCCGTATGTAGTGATGCGGGTACCGTTAGCTGCTTGTAAGGAAAAAGAAGCAGAATCGGGAAGTGGATGCTTATGTGGTAGCACACTAAATTCAGCTCCGGTGTCCATGAGGAAACGTAGACCAGTTGAACAATCAGTGGTATGGAACAGGCGACTAGTGCGAGGAAGGCCACAGACAGTCGTCGCCGTTACTGACTGGCCGGGGTGTTTAAAGAGGTGTTGGAACGCGGCTTGAAGGAACAAGATGGTTGACACTTGCGTGCTTTTGGGCCAGAAGATTGGCGCCAAGAGAGACGGGCACGAGACAACGATCTAGATAGTGAGCGTGGTCGATGCCTCTTGAAATTTAACCGCTGTGAGCGATCAGTCCAAGCATCAAACTTGGCAGTGGGCGCAGGGCGGGAGACGGAGTGAACGGGGTTACTGGGGTATGTTTCGGGTATCTTATCCGCCATTTGGGCTAACTCCTACAAGCTGTGGTCATCAAAGAAAGCGCTGATGACTTGGGATATGGAAGGTGGAATTTTGTCAAGCCATATTTGGGCCATGATTTCCACCGCCAGCTTACGGCCGCAGAGGAGACTGCGCATGTGGCGAAGCATTTGTGATGGCGATCTGTCCCCAAGTTCAACAGTGGTGAATAGATCCCGTAGCATTGTGTTTTCTGATTTCCCTGTCCTTCCTATGACAACCGCTCGAAGGGCGTCATACGGGTTTTTCTTAGGAATTCCATCCAACGGATCTTTAACTTCTTTTGCCACATCACAAGGAAGATGCTGGACAACATAGGACAATCGCGTAGCTTGGCAAGTCGTTTGGTAGACCGCTCGAAGGGCGTCATACGGGTTTTTCTTAGGAATATCTTCCAACGGATCTTTAACTTCTTTTGCCACATCACAAGGAAGATGCTGGACAACATAGGACAATCGCGTAGCTTGGCAAGTGATGCGTTTGGTAGTAGAAACGGCCTCCACCTGGTGAAACCATACCCTGGGGTTGCGTGGATAGTAGTCTAGTAAAGGTATGCTAATCGCTTTCTCCACTAAATTCGCTGAATCAAGATGTGGCTCCATAATTACCGGGAAACAGAAACAAAATTACGACGACTTGAAAGGAAAAGCTTTCAAGAAAAATATACAGAAATACTCGGGCTCACCAAATTTGTAGTGGTCTGGCTACGTATAAGTTAGTTTACCGGGAGTGTGTGGCAAAGAGATGAAAATAATTGCGCTAGGTTGGGTACACAAAAATAAAGAGATCAGATGGAACAGACTCACTAATAATTGTTCACTTTAAAATAGTTCGTCGTTGGCCCATGTCAGCGAATAAACAATAATCCAATTATAGTGGTCCAGGGGTCTTCTCCTGAACAGTTCCCACATACAATAGATTCCGAAGATATTCTGAAATGTTTTGATAACAGAGTTAGCACACGAGGCTCGCGAATGACCGCTACAAGCGCGAACGAAATCAGAGGAGGGAGTCGAAGCATGTGACCACGCTTGTATTTCGTGAAATTGTACAAGTGCGCTTTTTTGTAGCTTTTCGTATTTAAACAAAAAACGGTTATGCAATTGATGGAATACGTAGTGTTATAATGGAAGTAAAATAAAGGTACAAAACGCCACATCATCAAATAGGGAGGTACGCCTGATGAGCTAACGTAGTGACGGGCATTATGTGCGATTTTTTGGATTTGTGATGTTCGTGGTCGAACATGGGCAGAAGTACTGCCAGAACACCAAGTCGTAGATGGGTTGTATCGAATGGCTTCGGCTCAAACAACAAGGTAGGGAGGGTGGACACAAGGCCTCCAAAGTTTACCTTTTTGGAAGAAACGTCACCTCATGCGTTGCAACCTCCAATCCGGAGGTCAAGGTTTTTTTTCAGAATTGTGCTCACTGACGATTCTGTCATAAGAAGGTCCGCGAATGTCACCCACATACTGCAGATCAGCTCAATAGTTTGTGGGTATGCATTGGCCGTCACATCGAGAGGAGTTGTGGTCAGTTCTGCAGGAAAATAAAATTTAGAAGTCTCAAAATGTGCGATTCACGATACAGCGCACAGTGTGCCCATGGGTTTTATGAGATTTAAAAGTATGCTGTGATGTATGTTATAAGTTGAATTTCAATTGCCGTGATAAAATTGCTTGCAATATGCCGTGTGTTTCTAGCCGTTGCGAATTTTGCGGATTCAGTGAATAGAGTCGATTCCTTGAAAATTACAGCGTGTTCAAGGTTATATCTTCATTTTTAACACTGCCTATTTGTATTGTTTTTTGTGGAATCCTGATTTATTCGGTTGATTTGTTTAAGTGGGCCACTCTTGAGTGTCCATCTACCACGATCACGCATTGGAATTCTGCCTACGGAAATAGGACATCGCAAAATGCGGTAAAAACTGAATAACTTGCATTAGGCAGAGGCTGTAGTTATTTCTGCCGCTACAATAATTTGTGGAATCGATAGGACCTACAATGTATTCACGCGCATAACACACGCGTGAGAACCACTCCTGTAAATAGATCTTGTGGTGTAAAGTAGGCCTGACGGATTTCGTGTTTCTTTTCCAGTAAATTCCCGTTAATCACAACCCTCGTCAGTCAGGCTCTTATTCTGGCTGTAATACTATGACCATGCCTGACGGTATGCTACCCACTAGTTGAGAATAAGTATTATTATTACTATTATTATTATGTTGAAGAACATGCCCCTTAGAAATCTGTACTGGCTCTGGAAATGCCTCAATGATTTGTTATGTACAAAAGCGGGTACGATCAACGGCTTTACGCGCCTGAGAATGAGTGCACAAATCCTTTGCTATGGCTCGAGCCCCACCATCCCAGCGCCGAGAGAAGAGGATGGCTATTGCTGACTCAACCGAAGGCAAGTTAAAACGAGGGCACCGTCGTATTTATATACATATTTCGGGCGACTTTTGGGAGCGATAAATCAGTTGGTTCACATAAAGTCCAACCACCAATAGGAAGGGGGCTCGGGTTTCTGGATCAAAATGCAACATGGCGAAAAATGCGCAAAATTTATAAATTCAAAATTCTTGAAAAATAATTTGGCAAACTCGAAAAATAAACGGTTCTTGGAGCTATGGATATCTCCAAAATGTTGGAGCACGAACTTGCTGAACATGAAGTCCGTGGTTTGTGCCAACATCGTTCTCTTGACTTTTCCTGTTCAGGCATGGTCAACCTGGCGGTACTCAAGCCCTCGTGCTTCGTTCGGGTGGCATGGCAACTTAGCACCGAAAGGATGTTAGAGCTTAACTTTTCTAGAGTACTTCATAAGTCTCATCGGCTCTGGCGATGAACTGACAGACAAAGTCAGGCACGAATATCAGAGATCGGAATCCTTTGTTGCAGTCAAAATTTTTATGACTGGGTCCAGAGAACGCACTACATCGTGGTCTGCGTTGATGTTTTCTGCGGAACGCCTGTATCTGGGGCGGGGATCTGAGACATCTTCAAATCTTTGATCACAGATATGAGAACTGTAATTGGAATTTCCTGGAACGATCGTTCCAGGAAATTCCAATTACGTATTTACTCAGTAAATACGTCATGAGGTGAACGGAAAACTCACGCAAAGACTGCACCCTTTATTATAATTGTCGGTAGCACATCAGTGTTGGCCACTGGTGTTTCGCTGCATTGTTTGGAAGAAAATAATGAAACTGGACGGAAAATAGATTCAGTGCTATCCATCCACGCTGATTTTGTGGCTTCTTACTAATGCACAGATGATGGCAGCCATAGTATAATTCAGAAGCCTTATGCACTAATAGCAGTTTTACTAGGGTTGACATCGGTTTTAATTGGAAAGCTTCATCACGTATAAAATAAAATGTAATGGGACATATGGAGCAGGTCAAGTGTAGAACGTGTCGTTCGTGAAAGTCCCTTGATTAAGGTCCGAACGGTAGGAACGTGTTTTTTTCGCAGATATAGCTGCTACACGTGTGCGTTACTTGTCCATGAACTTGTAGGGTTTAGCTGACACCTTGCTGTCTGCGCGCGCGAGTCCCTGTGTCCACTGTATTGCCTGTAGTGTGATGTGTTGTTTTCTCCCTATACACGTCCAGTGGATCGTGAAAATACATTGATTCCTCAATGGGTTCAAGGAACCTGTTATCCGCCAAAGGTCGTATTTGCTGGAACGAAATTGACATGTGATTGTGAGGGTGACAAAGCAAAGTGTAGATAGTAGGTGCTGGTGTGAAACTACTCAGAGGAGTAATTAAACGGAACGTTAGCCGTTACATCCTACAACCCCGGACATTCGCTCAGATACCCCGGTTAAAAATTGACAGCAGGAGCGCCACCAACGTCGATGAGTGGCCATAAATTTTAGCGTCTCCACTTCTGTACACAAAGCACGCGCATCCCATCCTGGGAGGCGAGTCGCACAGATGGGACCCAGGCTTCTCGTAATCGACTTCATTTCTCTATACCAGATCAGAGTTTGATCACTTGTCTGCCACTTGCCGGCCATCGATGGTTCGAAATGCTCAATGAACTACCAAACCATCTTACCTTCGATTGATGTCTCAGCCGCTTAACCAAGCACCCGTTTTTGAATCGTCTCGTTGCAAGGTCGCTAACTCCAGTCTTCGCTGGTTCAGAGACAGTCTCCGAAGACCCTATTCCCACTGTTCGCAGAGACCACTTCTTTCAACCACACCGTAGCCTCTTGACATTCAGGTTCCTGCATCTTTGCCATTGTAGGAATCTCAGAGTTTCGTGCGTCAACTTCTTGCATTACATTGCAGTCGGGACCTATACAACCCACAATAAGGGTGAGGCGCTTCACGAACTCAAGTGCTCCTCCTTGAGTTGTAAGTGGCCTCTCAAGTGAATGGCTATATAGTATATGGATGCAAAACGCATGCCGAAGGATGTTATCATTTTTGTCAGTTCGTTACGAAATACCTGTGTTTGCTCCCCTTCGAAAACGAGAACCATCTCGTCCGTATCTTCCAGGCCGGCTACATCTTCATCAGCAGCTATATGGACACCAGGGTTTTAAAGACATTCCGACCCTGGTTTCAGTAACTCGTCGACCACAGCACATTGTGTATGGAAGTTGTTGGGGATCTACCGCATGCTCTGAGATCTGAGCGTATAATGACAATCAAGTGGCATTCCTTATTGAACAAGCATGTCAAGAGAGCCTGACCTGTTAACCGAGTCAAAATTGCCTTGGCGACCCAAAAATGCCTAAATCATGGGTCACTTATACGTATGACGTCGTTTTAGTACCCATTGGAGTGTAGAGATCTGGTCAACACAACGTCTATCGGGTTGCGGTCCCGCCTGGTGCTCTCGAGTGAAGGCCACTAGTGCCACCGTAAGACAAGTGACATTGAGTCTGTTTGTGACTGCAAGCGTGCTATACCCCTGGTAACACCACATTCACTGCGAGCCCCAATTTCTGAAAACGGGCACTGTTGTTGCTTCCGCTCAGTATTTTAGTGTTGTGAATTGCTGTACGTTCTTGCAGCTCTGTATCGGCCCTTGGCTTTCTGCTCCACCCACTATGGCATATCAAATCGCACGGTAGTTTCAGACAACCGTTTATCGGGACAAAGGAAAATTAATACAACCGCATTTATAGGAAAATGACATAATATTCCCCAAGGTCGTGCCAGAAGCTCCGCGAGGGTGAGAGAAGCGTCGAGCTAATATTGTTCGATCCAGATTGGCTGACATTCTGACCATTCAGGGCATGCCTTTGTATGTTCCGTAGCCTGCATATGACACCCATTCAGATGGTGTGATGTTCGGTTATTGCGGACGGCTAACCTCCGGACACTGAAACAGGTTCCTTTCCCAGATGACAGCGAATATGCCAGACATGCGCTGATTGATAGCTTTCTCCTTCGTCCTTGAACAATGCCAGTGGGTGATCACCCGGGCCAGGAGCTTGGTGGCTCCTGAGGCGTGCAGCAACAAGCCTCCGAGTCCTTAGGAGATTCCAGTTCAAAACTCCGACCGAATGACAATTTCATTATGAGAATCGTTCCGCAAATTGCTCGATCCAGTAATGGAGCCGTCTTCCATTGACCATAGTTACGTCGATTCGTTCCTATGTGGCTTTGTTCACCGTCAGTTTCCCGGGCCTCATTGTACGGATGAGTTAAAATAATCTGCCGGCGTTCCATTCACTCTCCGGGGCATCCATTTCCTTAGCCTCAAGCCCTTGGCCATTGACCCAAGTGGCACGAGAGACCGAGTGTCGCACGGATACTCTCAATCACGAAGACACGCAAATCGCCACACCATTGTAAGGTCCAATCTCGCGAGGAAAATGCGTCCGTCAGAAAGCTAAGGTAGTTGTGACATGCGTCACGCATGCCGAAAGGGGCGTTGTTTTCCGTTCCTAATTCGAAGTATGGGAACCGTAGAGATTTGTAGAATGACCTGGCAGAAGAGACTGAAAAATTTGGGTGCTGTTTGCCTTTCAGGACGGCGTCCACCTTACTTTCTGTTACGGATGGGGTATCGATCCTGATTGAGCTCGAGAACAAGACTTAATAGCGTAGAATGAATAGCGACAAATTTGTCTAAGTATAGGTGTACATAAACTGAAAATGAAGGCGGAGACCTGGTTAGTACGAAGGTATAATGTGAACACAAAGGGTAGCCGTGATAGCCTCCCCGTGTTCGGCTTTGGAAGCAAAGGTAGGGCTGCTGCCCGATGCCATTGGATTCTATGCTCCGTCTCTTTTGAGCTTGTCCGAATGAGTGTGGGGGTTAGGCACGCCAGATACTTGTGGTGGGCCAGCCTAGATCCCCTGCCGTATCCCACTTTTCTCTTCGTTATATTATATGATTTTCTTCAAATAAATTCAATCACCAGTGTTCTCTGGTGTTGTCAATGGTGTTGTAGTGGTTAACGGCCCTATGGAGTCTTTAGTAAACGGAACAAATTACTGATGTAAGCCAGATACAAAGTCGCAAGGAGAAAAATCCAAGTAAATCTTGACTCACAGTTCAAAATAGGAGATTCCGTAGTTCCGTATTCCGTTGAACCACCACACCAAGAATAGTTCTGTCTTCCTGGTATTCCAGATCTCCGGTGATCGAAATATTAATCAACAAGTGTGAATATGTTAGTCCGGTGCTTGTAGCTGAAATGTTTGTTCACGTTTACTGTTAGCAGCGGTCAAATATAGCCAACCGGTGGTCACAACAACAGTCACTCAGCAAAAGTCTCAAAGTCACGTTGGAGCCAACGAGCGGGCGGTAGCGGTTTTTTCCCAGTAAAACAAACTTTTGTACAGCGATGTGACTGATAATGATGGGAAAAAAGATGATACTGAGCATGAAAAAGAGCAGTTTACAAGTGCTACAGTGTTAGTGAGGACGGCTTTAGTTTGTTTTGCTGGGCAGCAGTTTGGGCTGATGCCTGAATAGATGGCACTCATCATCATAATAATCATTCACAACGTAACATTAGTGTTTACATTTATGCATCGCTGCTGCTTTCAACCGCACTGGACAAGTTGGGGGGGGGGTAGACTTTCGGACGAACGAAAGGTGTAAGGGCGAATGGTACCCCCGGTTTCACAAGTCGATGAAGGGCTTAGTTTGAGATACGTTGGAAATTCTACCCACAGGGCAATGTGAATGCTTACAGTTTTGTTTTCGGCGTACGAGCTTTTAACTCACGTATGGTACACAAGGCTGCGAGTGATGGAGTTCATTTGGGAGACCCTGTTTAGAACTAATGGTTCAGTAATGTTGAATCCCTAGTCGTGGGCACTACCTTAGCTCGACAGCACAGTGTGAGGCTCGTTTGTCTCCTTCAAGGTGCCAGTGCACACAGTAAATATGTTTTGAGCCGCATCGGCAGTGGAACATGAGTATCAGCAATGATGTTGCTGTCTCTTATGCATCAGACTCTTGCCAAGTTCTGATTGTATTTAGACTGTATCAGTCAATTCAGTGGCGGTCGTCATCGGTCTCTGGGCAACTAGAGTATGCCATTTTTAGGGCTGACTTTTTATAGCCCTTCGATACTCAGGAAACGATCATCGCTGTCCCCATAAACGTGGGCATTCCGGTCCCCTGGGGAAACATCTTACCGCCATTCCTGCAGCAGAACACGGTACAACTTTTATTTATTGGGCGAGATTGCCCAAGTGGTTAGAGCGCGAGTTTGCTGACCGAAAGGTCCGTGGTTCGAACCCAACTTCTGCCTCTCAACTTCCTCTGTCTAGGCTTGGTTAACCTGGCAGTATCCCAGCCCTCGTGCAACCTACGCGTGGCATAGCAGTTGGGCGCCGAAAGGGTGCTACAGCTGAACAATTTTCTTACGTACAACTTTTATTCCAGACCCCTTCATATTATGATCAGTGCGTAGACCCACTACTTTTCTGTCTGGCCTTCTTGACATGGTCACAGATTGTACAAAGAACCTTCAACCATTCTAGCACGCTGGATCCTTGTAGTGCTCCAGCCCGGCCACCGTGTCAACGCAGAAGCCTTAGGTCGAATGTCTCAATGGTTAGAGTGCGAACTTACTGACCAGAAAGTCCGTGGTTCGAACCGAACCTCTACCTCGACTTCCCCTGTCTAGGCTTTGGCAACCTAACAGTATCCCAGCCCTCGTGTTTCCATCTGGTGGCATGGCAATTAGGCGCTACGATTAGGACGTTACGATTGCTGTTATTATATTTCTTCCAAATACCATTCGACGTAGTTCAGGATTACTGATCCGGGGTTCCTACCAGACTCGGGCAATGCTCCGAAGGCATCGATGGTCAAGCACTGAAAATCTTTTGACGTCCTCGGTGCGCAGCGGCTAGGTCTTCGATCCGTATAGTAATATGGGGGATGTCACCGCGGCATTGTAAACTTTACCCTTGACGGACAAACTGATGTCACGCCTATGCCACAGGTGACAGGTTCACAAAAGCTGCTCAATCCGGACAGAAATATCATCTTTGGCTAGACCACCGGGACCGATACAGCTGTCCAGGTAAACAAATTAGTCTACTACCTCAATCAGTTCATCCGCAAGCATGAAGTTAGGTCCCGAGCCCGCACAGTCTTGCAGTAGCGCCTTACACTTTGTAGGTGTGAGGCGCATGCCGAACCGCGGAGCAGAATTATTTAGATTATTTAATATTGTTTGCATTACCACGGGGTCAGATCCAAGAAGTCGACCAGCTGAACCGTTCCTCGAAGTGTTTGGCCCATCTTTCCAGTCGGCGTTTTTGCAAGTGAATTAATGAGCCATCTTTTTCATTTATCGTTTCACTGATAGTTGCTTTCTTAGGATCTGTTGACGGATCACGGTTGGTTGCCGTAGAGGAAGCCTTCTTCATCTCCCGAGCTGTCGAGGTCAAACAAAGATCTCGGTCTTTCCTTAGACTGTTCAATATTTGGCGTTTGGGGGATTTGCATGCGCCGTCATACTCGTTACGTGGTATGGGTTTTCCGGCATCGATCACAATTTGCCACGCATCATCCACATTCTCACTGCCACCACAGTATTGGCTTACTGTGGAGAGTTGGGCTAACTCATATCGGTACTGTTGGGCTATCATCGTTCTTCGAAGATGGTGGATTGGCATGTTTCTTGCTAATTTAAGAGGGCCTGAAGGGAAGCGAAGTGTCAGGCCTGCACGCACCGTGGCGTGATCGGAATCAGTTGGTGTGCCCCAGGAGGAACGGCAGTCTTGAATTGTGGCCCTCCACAGGTGGCTGGTGGCTACGTGGTACAACCCGTCACGAAGAGACTGGACCTTACCGTGGTGTGACGGTTTGCGCACCTCAGCGATCCATTGAGCTATACTGGAGAGTGTCCCGCGACACTCACAGAGTCTCTCATACCAGGTTGGTCAATGGTTAGAGGTCTGACGAACACAGTCTCCTGGCCATCCAGGTTGGGGGTTGGAACATGTGGCGACTTGTTCCGTAGAAATGCTAATGCATTTGCA